>NW_025335305.1:738618-979292 GCF_004798865.1 Varanus komodoensis
TTGTCTGGATTGAGCTTCAGTTTATTGGCCCTCATCCAGCCCATTACCTCTGCTTGCCAAGGAAAATGTAGGTAATCTTGGACAGGTTACTGCCTCTCAGCCTAACCTATCTTGCAGTGTTGTGAGAATATTTTAGTTAATCCCTTTCTGTGTTACACTGGGCTCAATGTAGGATGGGTGAGGGTATGAACATGCTCAATAAAATAATAACCAATTAGCAATACTGGTAAAATAATAGACCAGAATAATAACAATTGACCTGCTTCCTTCTTACTATGTATCAGCTGCTGACCTCAAGATTCTACTTATTTCTTACAGCAGGACTGAGTGAAAGGCAAGTCTCCAAACGTTTTGGAGTTCAGCACCCAGAAGGTCTTGTCAGCATAGCCAGTGGTCAGGAATGCCAGGAGCTGAAGTCCAAAAAGAAAAAAAAAAGCCTAAGGCTTTTCCTTTTGCCCAACCCTGACTTGACAGTACTAATGCGTTCCCTTCCATCTATTCCCTGTAGCTCTGAGAGTCCACTTCTTGCATCAGCAGTATCTTGTCCCTTGTGCAAACAATTCGTTAATTTCAACATAGCTTGCTTCGTTTCAGGGGGAGACCATTTTGGAGCACACAATCCCGTCTTGGATTGGAGATGGCATGATGATTGCAGGCCTTGGATTAATCAGAAGTCAAGATTTTGTTTTGAGGATGTGCAAATTCTTCCCTTTGAAAATGAAAGATACTCCTCCAAGCTTGTTCTGAGAAATGGACCTACATATTTTAAGAGGGCCAGTTTGTCAAGAGTTCTAGAAAATTCAGTGTGATGTGGCAGGCAGCTGAATTTACTTGCATAGAAGGAAACCAATGCTGACCATATGTGTAAAATAGAAAATTATATTCTTGACAGCCAAGGTCTAGAACAGCTCCAAGCCCGGATGAGCCTTGATTTATGGATAAGTTGCAGTTGTGGTTTCCTTGTGGATTAAGCCAGCAACCTCAGCTTCTGAAGCACTGCAAATCAGGCGGATGCTAGCAAGGTGACACACACCGCCCTAGTCTGTATTCTTTGCCACTGGAGCAGCTCTTGAAGAAGCTTGCATCCCAGGTTACCTTCAGTTGGTTTGGCCGTTAAGTACCCACTTCTGCTTGTTGTTCTTCTAAAAATATTTATTTACTTTCTCGAGCCTGTGCCAGCACTCTCTCCCTGCAGCATGTTCTTCAGCAGAGCGAAGGCATGGCTTCCTGGGCTGCCTTGGTGGCGTGGTAAGGTGAAGGACTCAACGAAGCAGGCAGAGGAATGCACAGCTTCTGCCAGGGCCAGGTGGTGGAGTGGCCGCCGGCTCTTGAATGCCATTGGATGGGGCCAAAGTTCTGCTTCAGAGCACTCCCTCTTGGCTGGAATCCCTCAGTATCTCGCACCCCACAAGCCATCTGTGGAGTTGCCAGAACACTTTCAGATCTGTTTCAACTTTGCTCGCCACCTCTTTGACTTGTGCGTGGTGACTTTGCTGTGCGCGTCCTCACCAGCGTTCCGGCTGGTTTTGGATATCCTGGGCTTCGGGGGTCTTCTTAAGGTCTGGCTCCATGGCTTGGCCTGTTTCTTGGTCACTGCCTACGGGATGTACATGGCTCTTTGGCTGGTGCAAGAGTATCTCGTGCAGTTTGCCTGCCTCTATGGCTTCCTACAGACTCTGGTCTTGTGTGTCAGCATCCAGGCTGGACAGTCTGAGCCCCAGGAGGAGTTGGAACAGGGCCCTGGGCCCGACATGGCCAAGGAAGAGGAACTGTCCACGGCTGACACATGCGAGCAATAATAACCAAGATGAGGAAGGACCTCCTGATGTTTATCCACCTGCTACAGCTATCAGGAGAATTGGGGACGAAAGCCAAAGAGATCAACCAAGGTGGTTCCCGGAGGGGAAGCAGGAAGATGGAGCTTGTGTCTAGTATTTGTCTGGACTGACAAAAAAAAGTTTCTACAGTGTTTGTTTGGGAAAATAATAAGTGGAAATAAGATCTAGAACAAGCCTTTTCCTGCAGGTGGTTCCAAGTCCAAACTGGGAATGGTGATGAGGAGTCACTAGGTGGAAGGGAAAAAAAAAACCCTCCAGAATTATTCCTTGTCAAGAAGGGCTTGTCTAGCGGGAAGGAAGGAGGGAAGAAGACAGCTTAGCATCTGCATCACAAATGTAACCCAGTTTGATTCTCCTGGTTTTCCTGTCATGGGTACCCTCAGAGAACGTTGGCATCGATGTTGTGTGTGTCAGAGGAGGGAGGGAAACTGTCAGATCCTTTCCTGGGTTCCTTTGAGAGGAGAGCCATTTAGTCCCTGGTTTATATTTGTAGTATTGATAGATGCACCTACGGAATATTGGCCTGGCCCTTCTGAGGGAGAATAGAAGTGCAACCAGCATGTGCCCAACTCTTGCTATGTACATAGGCCTGTGGTTTTATCCTGTCCTGGGCCCTTTGCCTGGCTGTAGCCCTTTTCCCTTTTTTGTGGGGAGACCTTGTAGGCCCAGTGTGAGCCATCTAAAAAGAACAGTGAGAGGACACCCAGTTTGGAACTTGGAGACCAAACACCATTTCCTGCATAGGTAGATGAAAGAAGAAGCCTGGCTCTTTGGAGATAAGGCCTTTGGGATTGGATGGGAAAGGAAAAACAGAGCCAGTAAATTGTATTTCATGGGGGAAAGATGCAATGCCGGAGGATGAGTCATGAACATGTGGGATTGAATGCAGGGGACCCAATCTATTTGGGACCAAAGCGTGGATTTATCTTTATCTGAGCCACTGGGTGGGGTGGATTGGAGAGTTAAGGGTCAGCTCCAGGAAACTGGAGTAAAGATTATCTCCAAGTGGTTGTAATCCATGGCGTGTGTGAGCATGAGAGCGTGAGAAATCTACTCTACCTGAACAAGAGGACTGAGATAAGCCAATGGGAGGAAAATAGACATCTGAAGAGAAGGTCATTTTAATATGGTTGGGTGGAAGAAGAATATAAGATTCCAGGGCTCAGACCCAAATGTAATTATTGAAACCTGTGAAATGTTAGTAATTATTTAAATCCCATTGCTTTCATTGGGTCTGCTCTGATTATGACTTAGCTGAAATCAGATCCAGTGGGATCATAATCCAGGGAGGTGGATCCAGAGGTGATGTACAAGAGACCACATTGAGTCTAGCATAACTTTTAAGACCAAACCAGCAGGAAAAATAAGGATCGCTACTGAGCAGGAATGTTTATGACTCCCTGTTAGAGGTGAGCTGGCTTTCCACAGCTGCTTCTGATGGAGTTGCCGCCAAGTGGAGAGGTGGATAGCTGCAAGCTTGATCTTTTTTTCCTCCTGTACCCCAACCTCAGGGATAAGCAGTTCTGAGCCTAGAATTTCAGCTGGATCCCACCTCTTCCTCTTTCACCAGCATCTAGAACCTCTGGAAGCCCGGACAGGGACTAGCACCTCACCCCCTTTCTTGCTTCCCCGCCCCCACCACCCTTTTTGCAATGTTACAATTATTCTTTCTAGATCGATCTGTGTATGTCCTAAGGGGCATGTGCAACTGGGAGAGGAGCTAAGCTCTCCCTGCACTGTCTTAGCTCCACGTGACCCACACATGGCCATGTTACCATCACATACCTGTGTCAGGTGTGCTAGCATCCATCCTGCCGAGCTACCCCAAGACGAAAGAACTCACCTTAGGAAATGTCCTCTGAATGGGATGGGGGTTGCTGGCAGAGCTTGATCTGTGTCATCCCAAGTCATTGTGTGAGTGCTTGTTTTGGTGGCCAAGGGTAAAATTAACCCCTTGCCTCCCCACTTTAAGGCCCTGCTTGTGCTTGTCAGGAGGTAGAACGTAATAGCAAGGCATAGCCACCTGCAGCCACTAAAGTCAAAGACGGTCAAGAGCAGACTGAAATCTTGTTTCTTTTCTCTCGAACTGGGGAAACTCATTCTAGTGAGGTTCTGGTGAGGTCTCTTAATACCTGATGAAGAACATTTTTCCAGCTCAGGTCTGCAGAATCTAGACTCTAGAACAAAGACACTCCTGGGCTAGAAGGCGCTATCTATCCCATGATACCGCTCAGCTAGGTCTACAGCTTAAACTCTTGTGTATCTTTCTTCTCCCTTCAAAATCTACAGTCCCATAGACTTAATATCAGTCTTAACTGAGATGAATTACACAGAGTGCTAATAAAATAATTCCCTGCCCACCCCCATGCAATGTCTTCCCCATCCTTCTGCATACATAGTTTCTCCGGCTCAGTTCCCTCCATTTGTTGGACTACATTGCCCATTTCCCCATGGAGACGATGGGAGCTGTAGCTGAACACATGTGGGATACGCTAGGTTGAAGAAGCCTGGGTTAACCTCTGTTCTCTGAAATTTGGAAATACTAATTGCAAAGTATAAAACAAGATTTAAGTCTGCATCTTTGAAATTTAGTCATATGCCTCAGTTTCCCATTAATCCTTTTCCTGGCATCTGTTTTTATTCGGCTGTTCCATCTAGCTCCTTGAAATTCCAAGACATCTAGTTTAACTGGAGTTCTCTTTTGCCTCCAGGCAGTGACAAATGAAGCAGGGAGCACCAGCAGTCAAAATACAGAAAAACAACCCTACTCAAAAGGGTGCAGGAAATAATTTCTTCATTGCATCCACATTCATACCAAGCTCATCTAATTTTGAGCAGGCATTTCCCTCACCCTCTCTAAAAGGACACTTGCTTCGGGACAAAGAAGCTGTTTAATAGCTTTCTCATCTGCAGTTCCTTCTTGGAATACTTCCCAGCTCAAAGAGCATGGCATGTGATATCCTCAGTCTTTCAGTTTAAGGATTCTTGCTGTCTGGGTGGTTTTGGAATGTTCTGTGTTACCTACTTTGGGCAAGAAGTCTTCCAATTAGGATGTGGAATGCCTTCTTTCCATCCATGCGTGTTTCCGTCCTTTCATCGAGGCCACCCTAACCCTGTGCTATGAGGCCATCTTACAGCCTAAGCCAAGGCATATAGCCTTGACATGAGTTCCCACTGATGTCAGTAGAATGTACTTCCCATTTAGATAAGAGTCACAAAGCGAGCAGAAAATAGTCTTGGCTTCAGGGTCTTTGGAATGCCGGATAATAAGTCTGAAGTACCTACTTTGTTTGTGCCTCTCCCCGCAATTCCTGCTGCCATGGACTTTCTTCCCTCTGCTGAGGGCCAAATCCAACACGCTCGCCTTATTTTTCCTTAACATCTCCATATGCTGTTCCAGCCACTGGAGAGCTGCTGGAGGTCGGTGGAGGCCTCTGCCCCTGCTGTCTCCCCCTCTTGAGAAATGGGACACCATTCTGAAAGGAGGGCCCATTTGGAATTGTGCTGGAAAAATACCAGAGCAAGGCCTTGGCAGCTGACCAGTCAAGCCAGCAGTTGGTGTTGGTCATGCATGCGATGTCTTTGTGGTGCCATGTTCCTGGATGACTCACAGAATCCCTCTTGTGATGCCCAGCTGTGTGACACAAAGAAATCTCTTCCCTCTCCCCCCACGATGCCCATCTGGAGCGGCCGAGCAGTGGTACGGCTGCTGAAGGCATGCATGCTCCAGCAAGTGTCGGCAGCTCGGTTTGCTTTGTTCTCAAAAGGAGTGAGGTGGACTGGAGCACATTAGGGCCAGAATGGACATTTAGAACTGTACTGTTGAAATCCTATTTTAGCCTGTAACAGCACTAGGCATTTAGGAGCAAAACCACCAGCAATTTTCCTTATGTAGCACAAAGACAGCTAGACTTCCCTTGGATGCAAATCCCACCTAAAACCTGTTAGCTGGGCTGTCTAGAGGTTCCTTCCACCCACAGAGGAGCCTTGGAACACTGGTAATTAGGCCATTCTTAAAAGAGGGGCTAATGCAGAAAATGGAGGCCGGAGGGTCTAGAGAGCCCCTGAGCCTCTGATGAAAGGTTTCTGAATGCTTCAACAGATGAAGCCCTTATTCTGGCAGGGGAAAATCTCATTGTTCCCATTTTTCAAAGAAAAAGACCGTGACAAACTCGTTTGAAATGACAGTGTTACTTGCGCTTCCCTACAACCAAGGACCACTGTACATTAATTACAAAGAAGATCCACCCAAAATGGCAGCACTTCAGAGCAGAGCCTGCTTGGCAAACTGGTGTGAATGTGAACGTGAACATTTTTGTATGGGAGGACTTATTGGAAGAAGGCGTGTGTGATCCCTTCTTGTACCCGCCGCTTTCCCCCTGCAGTTGCTTCCTAGCCACCCCCCTGCTCTTTCCACAGCCAGATTTGCTCTTGTATGGGGGAGACTGGGCCTGTGGAAGAAAGCATTTTTAGGGGAATCTGCATGGAAGAAAGAGCCAAGCCCTTCTGGCTGCTCACCGATTCTTCTCTGTAAGTGTCCTGAACTCCATCCTTGCCCTAAGAGGAACATATGAAGTTAGGAACTCTCTTGTCCTCATAATGTGAAATTCCACCCTAAGTTAGCTGCATCTGAACAGTTCTGGTTAGGACTTACAGGACTATTTTTTAAGACGCCTTCTAGGGTGCAATTTTATGCCTGCCTGGGCAGCCTGCATAGGATTGCACCTTTAAAGAATTATATGGATGCTTATTTAGAAAAGCTAGTAAGCACTCACTCTGTACTGAACTAACATATAGGTATATTGAAAACTATGCCAAAACTGCATGTACTGATGGCTGGACATTGTCCTTGTCTGTGACACATTCGTCTCACAGCGCTGCTGGCTGCTGTTGGGACACTAGGATTTGAAAAGGTACGTCCTGAGGCAGTATTAGGAAAGTAACAGGAAAGCAGTTTGCCAGTGGTGGAAACGCAGAAGAAGTAATAATAAATGTGCACATTTAAATGTGTCGTGCACAAATAAATTTCTTGTGCACAACAGGAGGGGGAGGTGTCTCAAAACATGCTGTCTGTTCAAACCCCAAGAGCCAAAATATACCTCTTCTCTATCCTGTCTTGCACCAGTCTAGGAGATCTCTGCCTTTTTTAGAGAGAATGTTGCAGTGTGAATATGGTGGGTGAATTCCTTCTTCAGGAGTCACCAAATTACTCTCTTTTACTTGGGAATGCATGGGATGTGAATAGGGAGGGTGGGGGGTGGGGGAAGTACATGAACTAACCTGTGTATCTATATCCTGACCCCTGTTTATCCCTCTAAATGATAATGTTCTGGATCTGTTTATTTTTCCACGTTGTGTTAATATATATATATATTTAAATAAAAAGGGAAATGTCAAAGAACAACATATTCTCCATGATACTTGATCACCACCTGAGGATTCATTAGCTAGAGATGCCACTAGTCCTTATGGGAATTGATAAATCTTGGCACACAGACAGCTTTTGCTAGACTCTGACATACTGATTATGGTGGAGGATTCCGTAGATCAGGGTACTTAAAAATTCAAGTTGAATTGCTATGTTTACTCAGTAAACACAAGGTCTCAACCCTGTGCTTACCAAGAATTGTAGCAATGAGTGAGGGGGAATTTACAGGAAGGATGGGAGGGAGAAGGAGGTTTCTAACCACTTAGGCACCTGCCAGCCTCTCCTGCAAATCCCCCTTCATCTGGATTTACTTGTACAGCTCAGCTGGGGAAAAGTATTTTAAATGGCTGAAAACAGGGACCTTCTGTAAAGAATGGATGGGAAAGGAAGCATTTCCTGCCTGCTGATCCTCTTACTAAATTAAGAGGGAAAAAGTTTGGCACCGTGTGTTACTCTCCTAATGTGTTCCACCCTCAGATTTTAGCCAACAGGGAGTAGATGCTTCCCATGTACTTCTGTGCACACTTTCCAGTGAAAGTATGTTGCTAGGAAATGCTCATCACAGAGATCCCAGAATAAATGGAAACACAGAGGGCTTCTAGTCCTACCAGTCAAAACCCATTTAGCAGCTATTCTGTTATTTCATCCATACACAGGCAGCCCCCAACTTACAAACATCCAAGTTACAAACAACCCATATTTACGAATGAATTGCCATAATGCCTATTAATTTTTTTAAATCACTGCGAAAAACTGTCATCACTGTAGAGAGAAAGGAAGCAAGGGGGGAAGGAGGGAGACTTCTAAAGCATCATCACAGAGAGAGAGGAAGTGAGGGGGGAGAGAGGGCGGCCTCTAAAGGGTTTGTCACTAATCTTGGGCTCTTCTATCATTCAGTTATCTGTATGTTACATTTGGTAGTGGGATGCTTTTTGGCTACCAGAAAAGGAATTTTGTTTAATGCCATATGTGAAGCAATCGATTCTCTGACTGAGACAGATAAATATCCATGATGATTAATTCCAGTCACGGTGGATCTCGAGCTGAGGAGAGAACCATAAAGAAGGAGATGAAGACATGAGGTTGGGGAGGGTAATATGAATCATAGAATAGTAGAATTGGAAGGGGCCAGATGGCCATCAGGTCAAACCTCCTCTAGGTAAAGCATCCCTCTCGGAGGGCTTCCAGCTGCCTCTTGAATGCCTCCAGTGGGGGAGAACCCACAACCTCCCGGGGTCGTTGGTTCTATTGCTGTACTGCTCTAACAATCCTGATGTCCCTCCAGAACCTGGCTTCCTGTCACTGGAGCCCATTATTCCATGTCCTGCCCTCTGGGATGATCAGGAGGAGATCTGTCCTTCCCTTTGTGGCAGCCTTTCAAGTACTTGTAGAGTGCTATCATATCTCCCCTCAGTCTTCTTGATGCTAAGATTGCCCAGTTAATTGGAGACCTGAAACCTCCTCAGCTGGGGGACTGAATCTGATCAGTAGATTCTAGAAGACACATGCCTGCTGCAGACTGGACATTTCCACTTCAGAAGAATACCTGATATATAATTCTCCCCTCCATCCCTTTTCCCAGCTGAGCCTTGAGGCATTGTTACATGTGCACTGGAGTAGATGTTAACCATGGCTAGCCTCCAACTAGAGCTGACAACCATGGCAGACAGTGAATGTGCATGGTCTGAGCCAGCCATGGTTAAAATTATTCAGTGCAGATGTGACCTTTCATGGTGGCCCATTCAGGCAAACTAATGGGGGAGGGGGATTCACTTGCAATGGAGAGGGAGCTTCTGAGGGGCTCTTGGACTTTTCAGCCATGACGGGGGTGGGGGGGGGGAGTTCTGTTTATATCCGTGCCTTGTTCTGTTGAGTTTATGCCCATGCTATATACTCCCAATCCAGAAAACTGTGGTGTTGGCCAACTCCCATAAGGCTTCACCTATTGCAGTCTAGTGGTCCAGTCCTATGAAATTGCTAGATGCACACATGCATGCATAAGAGCATGCGCAAGACTGCTGTGTGAACACAGTGCAAAAAGGCTTGGCTTGACCGGGTGGTGTGAGCAGGCCCCCACAGGTTGCTTCATGCAGGTTCATGTCACCATTGCTTAAGGCTGCACTTCCATTTTGTAAGGTGATATCACTCAGAAAGGGAAGGAACAGGTATGAGAGATAAGAGGTGACAGTTTGCTCCCCTCCGGAAGACCCGCAGTCTGGATCAGTCATGCTAATTTACCTAATGTGCAATTGTGCGTATGTTTGCATAGTTTGTACCTGTAAAACTGCTTCTGCTGACTACAGCTAGTCAGGCTGAAACAAAGCCCCACTTTCAGCTTCATTTGTGAGATTTTGCCATTCATGACATGCACACTTTAGATCTACTTTTGCAGCTTTAAGCTAGAAACATGTTTTTTTAAGAACAAAAGATAATCAAGTGCAATGCATATCTATAGCACTGCTCAGCAAGGGAATCCTTTCCACATTCTGCAGTGAACTGCATACATCCCTGCAGTGAAGTAGGCCTGTTGGACCACATTGTTGCCCCAGCTTGAACTTGGATGGTTCCCTCCACTCTAACAGGTTGGAATGTGTCTCCTAAGGCTTAGCTGGGTGCAGTAAGCTAAAAATGCTGGTGGTTTGCCTCAAGCTCTTTTATCTTCAGTGCCACCCACTTCTGCTGAGTGCTTCCCACCAAAACTTTGCCAAAATGGAATTTAGCTTTCCTGCTGAAACAGTTTCAACACACCTAATACTGGGTATGCCCTCTTTTCTCTCTGCCACCGCACCCTCTCTCTTTCTTCCTCTGTGCTACCTCACCTCTGCAGGCCGCATGAAATTGAGCCACAGGTTCCCTACTCCAGACCTTAGAAGGGTTTAGGGTTGAATTGACACAACTTGGCACTCCATAGGAAGGTGTTTCAACTCTTAGAACAAACATTGCTAGTGACAAAAAAGCACGTGTATGCAGGACAGAACAAGATGTTTTCTCTTACCCCAGAGTTAGACGGTCAGGATTCCTGGAATTCACAGGCACCTGGGGGGTAGGGCAGAAGATGGTTAGTGTAGTGGGATTATCATTGCCACACTATTTATGACCCTGGCCTTTGGAATCCGCAGCTACCTTGCTACAGAGACTGCATGAGTGAACTTGATGTCGTATCCAGACATGTTACAGAGCAGGACTTTCACAATCTCCACCTCCAGGGAATTGTAGCTGGCCTATAAGTCAATTGCAAAACTTGTTTCTGCTTAGGGTGGATGTGAGGTGTAAGCAAGCTCTTTCACCAGAGGTACTGCACAACACGTTTTTTGTTGAAAGGGGTAAAGACATAGCAACCTACTACATCTGACAAACAAGATTCTTTAAATAAAAGAATCTCCTTGCTGGATCAGATTAAATCAAAGACCAGTGTGATGAGTCATTAAAAGTTTTGAATCAGGACCAGGAGATTCCACTTCAAATCCCCATGAAGCTCACTGGGTGACCTTAGGCCAGTTGTTATCTCAACCCAACCCATCTCACAAGCTGGTTGCACAGTGCCAGGTGCTGTAGCTTTGAACTGCATGTCTTCATCTTCCCTTGTGAGTGCTACACCCTGGGCGAGGGCCAAAGGTACAGCCGCTGCCTTGATCCATATCAGCAAATCAATTCTAGCAGTTTTCATCTCTGCTTGGAACAAGTCTTTCCTAAAGCTACTGGCCCTTAATGGCTCATTCAAGATCAAGCCACCTCAAAGTACTTTGTGGTTTTGAGGGATACAGCTCACCGCTGCTCTATTGCTCTCCCACCCAAGGATTCCCTCCCAGAGATTGCAGCTAAGCTCAAAGGAAACAGGAAATTCAGAGGTGAGTGGCAAATAATATTAGCATCCCTGCTGAGGAAAAGGTGCCAGTGCTCCCTCCCTGCATGTCCTGGCTCTGCTATACTACAGGTGCTGCCCCAGGCTGGGAGGCAGTGTGGTGTAGTGGTTAAGAGCACAGGCCCGGGATTAAGGTGATCTGGGTTCTAGTTTCTACTCAGCCATGGTGCTCACAGACTTCAGGCCAACCCACCTCTCAGGGTTGTTATGGGGATAATATTGTGAGGAGGAAAATTATATAAGCTGTCTTGAGGTCCTTGACAGGAAAAAAGGTGGGATATAAACAAACAAACAAGGAAGCTCCTTGGAGGAAGGCGAGAATCAAAATCTAATACATCTACATCAACACATACATTCCTACAGGTCTCTCCCACCTATTTTTTATTTTCATAAAAAAGAAGTACGATACCAAAAAGGAAAAAAAAGTAAGAAAAAGAATGCCAAGGAATATTATACAAATACAGCATGCAATGTCAACATCTAAAAAATTCATGAAAGAGCAAAAATTTCTCTCTCTTCCGCCCGAAGTCAGTCAGTCCTTAGTTAAGACTGGTAAACAAATTGCTCAAGTTTATAGTTCTTTAAACTAATTGTCCAGTCTTTTCAAACTAATTATAAATAACCTCATAGCTTTAACATTGAGATGAAGCTCACTAATAATTTTTTATGAGTTCTGTTTTCTTGGATATTAATTAAATTGCTCATAATAAAGCTTTCCACTTTCCCAGGCCTCTCCCATCTAGGGTTGTATCTGCCACATTGGTTGGCCAGCTGCCAGTAGGACATTCACAAGCAAGGCAGAAGTCTGGCTAGAGGACAAGTGTGAAGTTCAGTCTCTTTGACAAAGTGCCTTATCCAACGGAAGTGCCCTATCCAAGCATCCATCAGCCCATTCAGTGTCCAGCTCAGCACTGTCAGTGCTGAATTGGTGGTGGCCTCCAGGATTTCCGGCAGGAGGTTTCCAGACTTACCTGGAAATTCTGAGGGTTGAACTGGGGACCTTCTGCATGCAAAGCAGGTGCTTTGCTGCCCAGTTACGGCCCCTCAAATCTTCCACTAGGGGGAAGTACTAGTGCCAAGGGTGGAAGAGCTCCAGTTCACCCCTGAAACCTACCTTGGGTTCTGGGTATCAGCAGAAATTCATCCATGTCAAGACAGGAAGCTTTGTTCTTGAAATCCGAGATACAGTCTTCAGCAGGATGGAGGACCCGGGCTGTGGAGAGAAGGGAGGTGCAACTCAGACCATTCCTGGAGAACCCAGGAATCCTCTGCCCTGTTCAACCACACGTCATGTCCCCTGAGAAGGACTTACAGTACAGAAGGATCCTCTGATAGTCTTGGTCTGTTTCCTGGACAATGATGCAGTCAGGACACTTGCCCGAGAACAGCTCTGTCCTCATGAGGGGCCTCCCTGCAGTGGGCAAAAGACAAAGAGCAATGGATGGACCAAGAGATGGGATGCGGTCCAAGGCTGAGGGATGATATATAATGCGTGCAAGGGAATGAAGTCATGCGCCCCACCATGTCAGAATGTAGAGAATGTCAAAACTGGGCTCCAATGCTCCTCCATGTCCCTGCCTATGGCAAATTAGTTTGCCGAAGGGGAGACGTCAAGAAGGGCCTTCCTTTTTCCCCAGCAGTGGAGGGCAGGACGCGTTCCAGTGGAGCAAAGCTCAAGGAACCAAGGTGTAGGATGGATGCCAGGAAGTACTTCCTGGTGGTTAGCAACCCTGGGTGTGGAATGGACTTCCATGGGAGGTGGTTGAGGCCCCATCAGTGAGGGGGTTCAAAGACAGGCTAGACATGCACATGGTGGGCATGTCATGAGTGGAGTTGGCTGGAGCAGGGGGTCAGACTAGATGGCCTGGGTGACCCCTTCTGACTCTGTTTCTATGTAATAGCACCGCAAATGTAGAACTCACTTCCATGTGAGATCCAGCTGGCAACATCTCTTTATTCTTTCAGGTGCCCATTAAAAACTTTTTTGCTACCAGTTTGGTGGTTGAGCTCTCTGGTTTGATGGGTTTGATGGTTTCATGCTGCTATTTTGCTATTTCCATATTATGATTTTAGCACCAGCTATTTTTATCTGATTTAATTATGTATACATTTACCTAATTTTTTATTGATGTTATTTTAAATAGTTTAATATAATGATTGGTCAATTTTATATCTATTTTTGTTGATTGATTTTAGTGTTATTGCTGGTTTCTATACTGTGAGTTGTTTAAATGTAGTTGTTTAAATAAAAGTAGATAAAGAAAATACAAGAAGTTAAATAAAGAAAGAAAAGTCAATCAAGAGGCTCACTCTCAGTTTCAGTGATACACAAGAAAAAATCCAGCAGTTCAATGCAGAGGTAAATCTATTACAAATATTAATATTTGGACATTCAGTTCATTTTAACTGGGTTAATAATAGATATAAATAACATGCACATTAGAAAACATAAAAAGCAATTCTACAAGAACTAAGACACGTCAATTTTTAAAAAGCTGTTACATGTGTATAAGAAACACAGACAAGTTATCCTACACTTCTAATGGCGTCAGAAAGATATAAATTAATATTAATGACTGAATAATGTCTATTGCTTTAGCTATGACATTGATGCTTTCCAGAGGAGATAAGGAACATGTGGATGGATGTCACTGGACTACAACTCCTGTCATTCCTCACTATTATCTATGCTGGCTAAGGCTGATGGGAGTTGTAGGCCAAAAACATCTGGAGGGCAACACATTCCCCACAACTGCTTTGCATCAAAGTTCTGCCATTTGATGCTAGAACAATAATGTAATCAGTGGGCGTGCTGCTTTACCCATGGGCCAGGTAAACATACAGTACAGCTTCATTTTCATGAAGCCTAAAAGCACATGAAAATGGATCCGCAACTTTGCCATCCCTAAGTTATCTTTAATAGAAGCATGGTGTGACATGGATTTTCCAGATACTGAGTTGAGGCCAGGCTGAGTTAGTTCCCATTAAAATCAGCTGGAAATTTTAGCCATGGCTAACTGAAGTCTCGTTATTTCCATGGGAACTTGGTGTGACTGGCTTAGTCTCAGTCCATCCCATTAATTCCTGTAGACATCGCTGCTCTCTGCTTTTGACCACTACAACATGCAGTTCTTAGTCCCTGTAGTGCTATTCCAGGAATTCCAGCCTAAGGACCCAGTTCAATTCCAGACAAACTCCAGGAGCTGAATTCCAGCGATGGTGCTGAAGACAAAGGCAAGGAGGTTGGGGGGGGGGGGGGGGGGAGAGAGAGAGAGAGATCGATCCAGCATGGATCGGGAACAAGGAGCATGGCCTTCAACTTGAAGGCTGTTTCCCCACTCCTGGGCTACATCTGGCCTTGAACTCAGGTTTGACAGTGGGATTATCACATGAATGGGCAAGAAAGAAAGTTATTTCTTACCTTCTGTAAACAGATCAGGGCTCTGTTCCTTAAGCAAATAAACCCATGATTTGTGGAAGCAGTGGCCTGACTTCCTGGGTGGAGGGGGGCAGAGAGAGAGAGGGAGATTTTTAAAAATGTGGTTATACAGGTGGATGGATTTGCTGCCAAATTGTGATCATACAGAACTGAAAGATGAAAACAAAGAAACCTGTCAACAGGCTTCTGTTTTTCTTTTTTCTTTTTTAATTCCTCTTGATTTGTCAGATCCTGGGGAAATATTCCTCATGAGGACTGTGTAATTACTGGCAAGTGCCTTCTATGCCTTTCCTTGAAAAATAGTGGGCTGCACAAAATGATGGACAAAGGGACGGATTGATGAGCAAATGCTGTTGAACAAAGTTGCCAAAGATGGAAGCAGTGGGAAACGGTTCCTCCGGACTACAATTCCTACCCCTTTACTGCTGGAGAAGTCTAGTTTTGCCCAAATCTGGGAAGTCTCATACAGCACCCACCCAAACTGCGCAGGTGCCCAACTTCTATACCGCTGACTAGCCCATCTGTTTGCCCCCCTCCCCTCATTGTTCGTTCTCGTTCCAGTTTAGGCTGGCCAGAACTAGCGTCAACGGTGCCATCTTTGTTTATCTTGTTAATTAGGAAGGACAATTTCCCTAATTCACACAGGGGTTGGCTGCCATTGAGTATATGATGAGTTGGTGAGCTTTTGAGCCTTGAGGCCAGTGATTAGGGTGAACTGGTCCAGCACTAGCATGTGGTAGCTAAGTTATAAGGTGGGGGAATCTCTGGACTCTACCTAGAAAAAAGGACCCCTGACCTGGAAACCTTTTTGCAGGCCATAGTTACACATGTAGTACTTTCTGGCCCTGCACAGAGAGAAAGAAAGAGGGAAGGAGAGAGAGAGAGACTAGCTTCAGGCATCATATTCTGGCTGCTGTCAAAGGGTGGTAAATACGTCAGTTTCAAGTATCTCTTACAAGACGAGACCTGCAGATATTTATTTCACGGATGAAAAAGCCAAGAGTGAAAAAGCCAAGAGGACGTCCTCTATGGCCAGGTGCTCCTGCTGCAAATCCCGTAAACTGCAAAGCACTCATGCCACTTTCAAGCTTGAAGGACTGGGACATGTACAGTGGAAGAAGCCCCCCACCCCCACTTAGGCCTCAGGCTGAAAGAAAGCCGCCTCGGCCAGCTGAGAGCCTGTGACCTTTGCATCCCAGATTCCCTGCAGGCACAAGTGCAATGCATGGCCCTTGGGCTCCACTGGTTTGGGGGTAACCCCCTCATTGCTCTTCACAAGAATAGGGGGTCCCCATGTTTACAGCCAGTCTCTCCTGCCCTCTCCCTGTCTTTGTGCTGGGACTAGGCTTCCAGAGCATCCACAGAAGGAGTGTTCTCTGAGAAATTTCCTGCCTCTTATGTCAAAATATTCTGAGTCCTTTTCTTATATGCTGTTCTTTATTGCGATGACTCCATGTGTTCCAAGGTGCAGCGGCCCCATAGGGCCTACGCAGATGTGCTTCCAAATGAGGTTTTTATTTTGCAAGTTGCCTTGTCCGTGACATTTCACAAAGAATTCAGCGATCATTGCTTTTCCAACCACCTGTTCCATCTTTTTGCCTATTTGCAAAAACCGGATATGCAAGCAACACAGTGCACATTAAACAGTACTCAACAAAATAAAACAAAAGCAAATGATCAAAATTCCTACCAATAGCATATTCAGTTTAAGCCATGGTTTATGTTAATCATAAATTGTTGCTTTAGCCATGCGTTGTCCATGCGTTGTCCAGCATGTCATAAGCAGAGCCGGCTGGAGCCGGGGGTCAGACTAGATGGCCCGGGAGACCCCTTCTGACTTGCTCTGTTTCTATGTTTCTATAACAAACTGGCTTCGTCACTCTATTTCTGACTTGTTTCTTTTTTATCCATTTTGCCAGCCTTCAGAACAGTTTTCTCTATAGAGTTCTCTTGCTATCCACCTCTGTTTCAGGACATATACAGTGCAAACAAGCCAGGGATAAACCATGGTTCTGGATACAGACAGCAAGCCATAAGGATAAGCTATAACCCAACAACAACAAACCATGGGCTCTCTTTCTGAGTCGCTGTTAGTTAACAAACCATGGAGTTTTTGCATGGGTGGGTTCAGACACAACAATCCTCAGATATCAATAAACCATATAATATCACAGACTGGGTTTAGACAACCCATGCTCAGGTGTTAAATATTGGGTTCTCATTGAAACATGCGTTATTGTGTTGTTTGGACCCAGCTGTGCTAACAAGCTTTGGTTTGTTAACCACAGACATCCCATGAAGGGAATCCATCGTTTGCTGCTGGGTTGTGAAAAGTGGATTGTGCGCCACGGTTTGTTATCTTGGCTAGATTCAAAGCAATAAGCCATGTTTCCACAACAACCCATGGTTCAACACTCAGCCCCCACCAAGTGTGGGTTTTCATGTTTTCTACACCCAGTCCCCGTGCTGTGCAAACTAGGCCAATGTCTTTTGAATGGTTGTAGTCGGATCCCTCCATGTAAAAGCACCATCGGTTCAAACTGGGATGGGAAGGGAAGAGATGACCTTTCATCTAGCAGCAGAAGTGATGGCAGGAGGGGAACTCACAGTCGGATGGCTGCCTGTAGTTGCAGCCGCTCTGGCCGGTCGCTCTGAGTCATGCTAAACGCAGTGCTGTCAGTGCTGGTGAATGTCTCCAGTGAGGCACGCGATGACGAAGCGGCGGCTATGAACAGCCATCTGCCAAGATACTGCAAAGGTGAGAGGTGGGTTACGCACTCCTGGAGTCGAGCTGTGCCTTGCATGCAAATGCATGCATTTAACCCCTGGGATTTCCCAGGGAGTGCCAGCTTTCAGAGGGGCTTATTCTTTCCCCAGCTGTTGTATTTCTCTTGCCACCTTTGCCCCACCCCCGAACAAAACACCTTGCAGTGGGTAATGAGGAAGTGATTGCAGAAGCAAAATGAGGATGAGGAAAGAATTTAGCATTTTTTTTAGCTCTTTTATTGCCCAGAATTGAATTCCTTGCCAGCTGGTTGAATTGAAAGAGGATGTGTCAACATAATGTAAAATTGCATTGCTCAAACCTGCTTTTCCCGTGGAAGAAGGTGCCACCAAACTATAAATGCATGCATTGTATGTAATTATAGTTTGGCCTTTAGGGTTGCTTCATATATGACATCTACCTCCACGCACCTCTTGCACACCACACACATACCAAAACGCCTGCAGAATGGTCTGAGCATTTAGTCTGCCCTATTGGGCAGCAGCCCAATGGTCTGCCCTATTGGGCAGTAGCTTCTCCGCAGGGGGTATTGAGGCAGGGCAAATAAGGGCACAGTCTGCCCACATGATGGCATAAGCCAAGCCACTGCAACTTGTGAGCTCCAGCCACGTATGGCAGCCCAACAGAACACCAACCTACAGTGCTTCTAATTGTGCTGCCTGCCTGGGCCTGCAGAGGAAAAGGAGGTTTGATGAGCCCTGACGGTTTGGGGTTATGCACAAGCTGTGCCGGCCTGGCATTTTTTAGAGGACCAGCTCTACCATTGGCAGGCAGAGGGAGTTGCCTGAAACACTTGATTGTGGGTGTCAGACAGAGCAGGAAACTGTTAGTCATCTAACAGTATCGTCACTCATCATCCTCATCTTCATCATTCTGATGGGCTAACTATGCATGATGCTATTAAGATCTCCTTCGGGCTAGGGTTAATTTCATATATTGTTTTTGCCAAACCCATTATTGTATTGGTTTTTATTATGAAGTTCTAATCTTTCAAATTTATTCATTTATTTTGAATTGTTTTATTTTCTATCATTGTAAACCACCTTGAGGTTTACATTGAGGGCCCTGTGGGCTAATATGGCAGTATATATATGTATTAAACAAACAAGCAAGCTAACAAAATTATTTAAACATTAATTAATTAACTATTGCTGCCAGTGGGAATCTTTTGTTCCTATTGCTAATTGCATTGAGGGTGTGAAAGCAGCTTCCATGAGGACTGTAGTTGGTGAGAGAAGGGTAAAACCTCCCCTTCCCACTTGCCGTGGCCTTCAAAAGAACCTGCCCCTGCGCTAACGGCGAAGCAAAGCCATGCACTTCCCAGTGTGATCAGCAGCAATACATTTAACATCACGGGAGGTTAGGTCCCCAGAGAGAGAGGCTTGGGAGATCTTCTCCTGAGGTGTCAGGAGAGCAGCAAAGCCTTTGCTTTTGTGGATCGGGAAAAGCTAAGGATGGGTCTGCCCCAGCACTTGAATGTCCCGGTGCAGCGATTGCCAACCCTCCAGGGGCATGAAGCAGGACATTTAGGGGCAGGTGAAAACAATTTAACAATGGCGGGAAAAGGCACATAAGCCAACGCTGCAAGGCAAGATACGAGCCAGAAGTCGTGACGTTAATTGAACGGTGTGACCAGTGGCAGAGCGGGTTTTCTTCACTATTTAACCAGGAGAAAAGCCCCGATCCCTTGCTTTGTTATTGTGGTGAATGGTGGGGAGTCCCCCCGTAAACAGTGTGTGGCAAACACACCACTATAGTTCACTCCTCACAGGTGCAACTTTCATTCTCCTCCGCTCTGGGAACCTTTGAGTGCTGTTGTGCTGGGACCAGTGGATATTAAGCGGGCACCTCCGTCAGTCCGGTGAGCAACATTCAAGGAGTGAGTTCTTCTGGGTCTAATATGGAGGGTCCTGTTTATGGAAATTGGCTGTCAAGGGGGACACAAGTGAAAAGGGGTCGGGAACCACTGTCCTAATGAATAACTATATTGTGCACAAGATACTACTGCTAGGACAGAATATGGAGAAGCAGAATGGTTTCCTTATAGGCAAGGCATTTTTGCTCCCTATCTTCAATCCACACGCAGAACTAATCGTACAGAAAGCAGGATTAGGGTCAGAGGAAGGAGGGGAAATTGGCAGAAGAACTATCACTAATTTAAGATATGCATGCATTACTGAGAGAAGCAGCAGCGAATTGAAATGATTCTGGAAGAAAGTGCAAAAACAAGACTGCAGCTGAAGATCATGAATGCAGAGGAATTGCATGGCTTTAATGTCAACAGTGAAGACATTTTAATTGTGAACAATTTTATGTAACTTGGCTCAGTTGGAGGCTGTAGACAATTACTTAGAAGGAGACAGAGACTTAGAAAGGAAACAATGAAGGAACTAGAAAAGATAAGGGAAGGGGCATTTCACTGGAGACTCAAGGCTGAGATCACCCCCAATATTGCCCCCTGGTCATTATATATGGGTGTGAAAGCTGGACTGCAAAGAAAGCTGACAGGAAGGAAATTGATTCCTTCAAAATGTGGGGTGGGAGCTTTGCCTCCTCTAATACCCTAGACTGGCAGAAAGACAAACAAGTAGGATCTAGATCAAATCAAGCCAGAACTTTCCTTGGAAGCAGAAATGACAAACCTGAAACTGTTGTAGTTTGGGCATATTGAGAGAAGGCAAGACTAACTGGGGAAGACAAAAATGCTAGGGAATGTTAAAGGCAGAAGAAGAGGAGACCAAATGGGAGATGGAGCAATTCCATAAAGGAAAAACGGTCTTGACCTTCCAAGAGCTGAGCAGGGCTGTGAAGGACAGGACATTTAGAGGGAGCTGGTTCATACAACTGCCATATGTTGGAGACATTGACACATCAGCCCTCCCAGCATGGATTACGATGGGGTGAACCCTGAGTTCTGCATTGTGATAGGGATGCTTACTAACAAACAGATATAGACATACACAAAAAGAATAATGCACCATCAAGTTGAGGTACAGTTAATTAGGAAGCAAGCTACGTTTTATGGTATTTTCCCCCCCGATTTATATCCTGCCTTTTTCCTACAAAGGGCTCAAGGCAGCTTACATCATTCTCCTCCTCCATCTTATCCCCACAATAACAACCGTGTGAGGTGGGGTGGGCTGAGAGTTTGTGACTGGCCCAAAGTCACCCAGTTGGCTCCATGGCCAAGCAGGGACTAGAATCCAGATCGTCTGAGTCCCAGTCCCATGCTCTTAACCACTACACCACACTGGCTCTCTGTATTGTATGGCATTGTTTTATGTACTTTTATAAATCACCCAATGAGCTTCTGCTATGGAAAAGAAACAATAACTTTCATCCAAACACATCTGCAGGAAACCATGTTGGCAAAGGCTCGTGTTCTTTTTATGTTCTTAATGTTCATTCTCACACTTCATTTACATTGACACAAAATCACTAATAACGATACAAATGATACCCCAGCACTATTATTTTCCACTCTGCCAAATTCTGGACAGTTGTTTAAATTATTATTCCTTTGAGAGCTCTGCCTGGCATTGCCTGGAGTCAGCTGGGAGTTGGAAATAGCTGGGTCTGTGCTGCTTCCCTCAGCCTCCAGGCATTCTCCCCAGCACCCCTTGCTGTCTTCTGAGCTACCTGTTCTCGGTTCAGGTCATCCGCATGCAGTTTTACGGGTCTCTCGCAGACGGAGAAGATGTCCACAAGGATCCCATAGAAGCAGAGAAGAAAGGACCACAGGCCATGCATCCTTGGCGTTGCCAGAGGTTTGCTCTGAGGATCATCCCCCTCACGGGCGCCCTGGAAGGCTCACCTTTGCCCCTTGGTTGTTAAATATTTAGCTCTCTGGGGTCTAGAGTCCACCCTGTGGATCACTGTATGGGTGAAACATAAATCAAGAAAACCTCTACCAAGCAAAACTAGAGGCCTGAGAGAAAACAAGGGGGGATTAGTGAGTCAAGCAGTGGATGTGATGGTGCAGAGGTCATTATCACTGGTGAAGAAGGTAATGTTTGCGGGTAGAAAGAGATTTTCCCCTACATTAATTTGGCTGCTCTGGTGACTCAACTTACTTCATTCGTGTGGTTTGATCACAGGTGCAGCTGGCGAATTTAAAACAAATATGTGCATGTGAACACCGTCTTTGCTACTCCTTGTCTTCCCACTGGCTTGTTCTCCCTGCCTGCTTGTTTCCCCAGCTATTCCCACACACAAGCCTGCTTATCAGGAATCCTTGAGGCCAACGGCACACAACTTCCTCTGCCCCCATGCTGGGCAACTTCTTCTTCCCCAAAACTGCCCTGCCATTTGCTGTGCAGCAGCTCCAGCGTTTGTCAACTTTCTACAGCTGGCAACTCTCCTGGGAGTTGTTACTGAACAGATCCATAACTGCAAGGAAGGTGGGCCATGCTGCTAAAATCTGAAGGAGAAGCAATGATATAGGAGACGTGGGAATAAAATAGTTCAACAACAACACCAACAATCATCCTGTGTTACAGTATGCAGAATCTTTCTTTAGATGAGTATTTGATACAAACTGATATATGAAGAAAAACATTCAATTAGGTCAGAATGCCTTTGATACTGTGAGCTTATATCAAGTCACCATGTTATGACATGACAGCCGCATACTCAATATCAAGGAAGTGATGGATCAATTTAACAGGTGCCTGAGAGGTAAAACCCACTTTTTAGGATTTGTGCTGCAGACAAAGTTGATTACTTGGGGCGCACAGCAGACTGGATTCCACAGACTAAACTGGTAGTTTGGTGAGAGGCTGGTGACATGTTAAATTCATGTATTTTCCAAATCTGATGACAGGAAGCATTGTAGCCAGGTTTTATTTAAAAAGCAAAATTTTAAAAAACATGCTCAGGAAAGGGGGTTGGTCTTTTTCTTAAGGGAGGAGGCTGTGTTAAAACTATACAGTTTACTTTTAGCATTCCATCAGTGGTTTCAGGCTGCTCAATAATTATAGCAATTATGATGTTAAAATAGCTTATGTGACATGCTTTTAAAGTGCTCTCCACACATCCTCGTCATCTTCATGACAACAGGATAAGTCAGTATTATTATGCTCATATTGCAGAAGTGGAGAACTAAGGCTGATAGAACAGGGGCTTACCACTTAGACCCCCTTGTGCTAGGATGGGTAGAACATAGATCTGGATTTACTGGTAGACCTCTGTATGATTTCCAGTAGGTAAGCAAGAACTTCTGATGTCCATAGGTTTTAAGAAGCAGCATAATACCCCCTAATTATACTGCTCTGAAATGAAGAAAAGCTTGAGGTAATTTGTAATAGATTTGTTCACATGCAAGGAGTATATACTGTTCTGGTATGCAGCAGTACAAATTCTGGGACTCAGTATTCTGTAATTCGTGTGTGTGTGTGTACACCACCCTCTGTTATTAGATCTTTGGCATCTTCTACAAAACTTGAAGTCTGCCAATCCTTGCTTTAGTGAATTTGCGGTGGAAGCGAGACAGAAACTGAGAAATTCTTAGCCAGTACATCACCTTGTTGATACAGCTTCTATTCCAGTTTGACAGGCAGAAATATTGGTGCAGGCTTTCAGAGCATGCAAATACAACAGGTGTGCATGTGCGTGTGCGTTTCTGTGTGTGTAGGGGGAGACTTACCACTTGCTGAAACAAACAGTCCTGTGTCACTTGAAAGGGCAACAATGCCAAGAGCTTTAAAAAGAAAAGCAACAGAATGAAAAGCAATAAGGACAAATGCCAAGATCTGCACCTTGTAAAAGAAACAAGGTCCTGTGAGGAGAGCTTGAAAGAACTGGGCATGCCTAGCCTTGAGAAGAAAAGACTGACGGGAGTTATGATAGCACTTCACAAGTACTTGAAAGGCTGTCACGAAGAGGAAAGAAAGGGTCTCCCAGTGAAGGGCATGGAATAACCGACTCAACTTACAGGAAGCCAGATTCCTGCTAGATATCAGGAAAAACCTCCTGACAATTAGATCCGTACAACAGGGGAACCAATGACCTAGGGAGGTGGTGGGATCTTCCACACTGGAAGCATTTGAGACCCAACTGGGCAGCCATCTGAAAGGGAAGGCAACAAGTTGCCCAGACCAAGAGCAACTCTAATTCAGTGGGAGGGAAGGTTGTGCCCCATTTCTGATATCCTTAATAACATTCATTCAAAGCACAATCCTATGCCAGCTGGGGCATGCTGAGACTTGGAGTTCTTTTGCTGCCTAAGCTTACATAGGATGTGGTAACAGGGCCAGCTAAATAGACCCTTAGTGATCACATCCAATGCAATGTGTTTTAGGGACTACAGAGCCCTTCCTTTTCTGCCAACTCTCTCTAGGATTCAGGTTAACGAAGATGGCGGCGAAAAGTCTTTTGAATTAATGTGGACACTCTCCTAGACCATCACGAAGGCCAAAGTATTTTTCCTTGCCCGTAGCTAAGATGGCCGGATAGTTTGGTTCACCGCGGGCTATTTGCCCTGAAATGACATGGCGACCACAAGCCGCCACCAAGGGCGTTCTTTGCGTCACAGAAAAACTAAGACGAGGGAACAGTACGCCGGCGTTAAGTTTCTCCTACGCCTTCCAAAGCTTGAACGAATTTATTTTATTGAGCATAAAATACTATCTCAGTTCAGATGATAGAAAATATTTTAAATGTACAATGGGCAAAAATGTTGTTGAGGAAGTTGAAAAGGCTGCTCTTACTGAGCTGTGTTGCTAGAATAGCAGCAGGCACTCTTTCGGGCAACTATCAATGGGAAACGGAAGAACAACGAACAAAGGGTCCTAGTGCGTTTTTGCTCATGCGCAGGAGTTGGTAGCTTGGGAACACGGCGACAAGGAAGCGGGAGACGCTCCAGGCGCGAGGCCGGCGGCGGTTTCGCCACCAACGCCCGCTTCGGAGTTTTGTGGACTTCGGCAGTGGGGCAGGGAAGAGAGAGTCAGAGAGAAGGAAAAGGAAGCTGGAGACTTCAGCAATCACAGCCCCCGCCCCTTCTCTTGTTGCCGAGGGAAGCGGAAGTGTCGCCATTTTCAAGTGAGTTGTATAGGTGAAAAGGGTAGCTCGTAGAGATATGAGCAGTGTAGAGTGACATAGGAGTATTAAACCTGCTGTGGAAGATCGACCGCCTTCGTTGTTCATGATCACTACAGATGCGGAGTGACGAGACTCTCTCCCTTGGTTTTTTTAATAGATAAACTCGGCATTGATGGTTCAGTTTGAGGTCGGTCGGGTTAATAAAGACTAGTGTAGTATATGAATCTTTTGACCCTTTTTCTTTCTCTATGGAGCGTGGCATCCGCCCATTGAATTCTCACCCGGACGGATATTAGTTTGACCGGAAGTGCCTTGCGTTGAGCGGAAGTGGGAGTTCAGTGCGGAATTGGTTCGTATTTGCCGGGAAGTGAAAGGACGGGGGCCAGGTTGGAAAAATAATGTTGGGGTTCGGTATTCATAAATATATATGGGGAAGGGCGGGAGGGAGAGTGTTTTCCTTTCTACGTAGGACAATGGTTCGGGTGGTGGTATAATTTATAATCCTCTGAAGTTGAATTCCCGAAGCATATACATGCGGCAGGTCCTGGAACCTCTGGGGAGGAGCTTTGTGGTCCCTGTGGGGCCCAGTGCTTAGCTGCTGACTGCTCAGAGGAAGGAGCCTTTGGACATGGTGATATGGGGTGGGGAACCTGGGAGAAATTGGCCTGGCCCCAGTCAGATTGAACCCCATATAAAGCTCCAAGCACAGACAATGCTACCTAGCTGCATTGAGGAGGGTTTTATTGCTGTTAGGCTTTTATAAGAGATGGAGTGACTTTCTCCACTTCAAGCCTCTAATATTCTTATCCTCCTCTATTGCTTGTTGTGCTGGCAGTTGGGTGTACCCTGGAAGTTTGGCTTGTGGGCAACAGTCAGAGATGGATTCTGAATTCATGCTTGTTGAAAGGAGATTGGATTGACTTCAGATCAAATAAACAACCCGGGCTGGCAGTAATGTAGGGGGAAGACCATACTGGGGAAAGATCTGTGTCTCAGTGGTAGAGTATATGTTTTGCTTGCAGAAGATACTGGGTTTGATTCTTGGTGTCTCCAGGTAGGGTTGGAAAAAAATTTTGCCCAAAAGTATGAAGAGTCACTGTGGGTCAGTTGTTGACTGGACTGGGCGAATTGAACAAGGATCTGTTCAATATATGGCAACTTTCTACACACTTATGTTACCAGGGTTTTTTCCCCCCAGGAGCTAAGAATGTAGTACAGAGGTGTGATCCCAATTCAGATTAAACTGAGATGTTGTGACTTGAGTGGGTTGTTCAGCAGTGTTTTGAACCCTAATCAGTGCTGAAGAGATGATGCTTTGCATGTGTGATACATTATGAATAGTACAAAACACATAAGGAAAGGTAGCTTTGTAATAGGAATCCAATCAAAATGATTGGCCTTTGGAAAACATGGGTCAGCACTATGCTCAGCTAAAATAAGACTGAACACTTCCAATCCCATGTTGACTCAGCTGTAAGTCCATTCATTCTATATACTCTCAAGTGATTATGCTTAGTTGCAGCCTTAAATTTGCTATTGTGCTTTTTTTTTAATAGCAGGAGAGTTTTTCTAATACAACTTCATATGAATTTATAATGTTCTTGTTTAGTGTTACTTCCTTGGTTAATCATACAAGTTAGCAGGATTCAAAGTCCTGTACTGTGCGAGAAAAAAAGTGAGGTTGGAGTTTAGCAGTTAGAAATGGTTGTTCTCTCCTCTAATTCTGTTCAGTACTGGTACCTAGAAAGATGTGTAGCACCCTTTAAAGACGGTCATGTACTGCCTTCTAAACAACCACTTGTTTATTCAGCAGATGCTTGTTACATAGAGATAATTCTAACTGACAAAGGAAGCATTACAGAAGTTAGCCTATTAGTTCAGCTGTCTAACATAGGCATATATAGATTGATGGGCTTAAACATTTTTTGGATTTATTGCAAGGCTCTTGTCTGTGTTAGTGATAACTTCCCTTGAAGAAGAAATGAAAGAGACTTTTGGAGCAAGTTATGCAAGTTTACTTGGTCCTACTGAAGTTGGGCCTGGAGTTGTATAGGATTGCAGCCTTTAGTCTGCTTCTTCTTGCTCCATCCCAAGCTATAATTCATTGATTTATGCTCACAGATCTTGCATTCCAGTGTACTTTTAAATCCTTCACAGAGGTAGGCTTTTGTATGTTTCTCCAGTTGCAGAGAATACACAGAGTAATTGTATTTTATTGTAAGTTGCCCAAAGAGCCTATTGGACTATAGGGAGGTATATAAATATGATTATACACACACACACACACACACACACACACACGTGCATGCGCGAAGATGTGGCTGAAAGGTCATAAAATGCAAACAAAAAAAAAAATCCAAAACCCCCCAAAACAGTACAATCTGTGAGATTTCTGTGATATTGTTCTGTGTACAAAAGAAACACCAATTGGAATCTTGTTTAGAAATGTTATAGGATTTACCTCTGGCATTTCTTTGGCTTATGACCTCACTGTTTGCAACCTTTTCCGTCTGTGTATGTTTCATATGTGTGCATCCATGACCAATTGGGAGCTGAGGATACAACATGCATGTGATAAAGCAAACTCTAGTTTGATAGCTTATGGCACAATAAATGTGCTAGTCTTTAAGGCAACTTCCCAATGTGATACTTTCTAGATGTGTTGGGTTGCAATTCCCATAATTCCCACCTATTGCCTGTCTAGACTGGCTAAACATCATGGGAATAGAAGTCCAAAATATCTGGAGATGTCAGGTTGTGGAAGGCTGCTTTAAAGTGCCATAATGCTGCTCTTTTATTTTGTTGTCATGGCCTAACACAGTAACCTCTCTGGAACAAACATAATAACAAACAAGTTACTATTTTTAAATAATGCTATTCAGAGCTATTGAGAAATTAGGGATCTCTGACTAATTAATCAGATACACCTGGACCTTTTGAACGTACATGTTTCTTTGAGAATTCTGAAAGGTTGCTGGTTTGTATGTTTGAACATGTTATTAACAAGCTGCTTTACTGCTCTTTCTTTAGGAAGAAATTTTCATGTTCTTCCTCTTCCCCTTTGTAAATGTGTGATGCTGCCTTGATGCTGTTAGGCTTATGAGTTGATTGGTGGCTTTTGAGGCAACTAATGCTGCAAGAAAGTCCCTGATACTGGGAATGATTGAAGACAAAAGGAGAAGGGGACGGCAGAGGTTGAAGTGGCTGGATGGGGCCACTGGAGAGGTGTGTGTGTATGGGTGGACTTGGGGGGAAGGTGGAGGACAGGAGAACCTGTAGGACTGTTGTCCATGGGGTCATGAAAAGTCAGACACGGAGTACTATGGTGTTTTCTAGGAAATTAGTGAGCTTCTGCCAGGCTTCTTAAAAGCACCATCTTATCCATTTTGTCAGAATGGCAATACAGAACTGGCCACTACCTATGTCGAGCTGAACCCTTCTTCATTAAATTGCACTTTGGCTGTGAGGCACATAATTGTTTGAGCTTCCTGCAGTGTTGCCTGATCAAAGGAACATTTTGGATTCAGAGTCTCTTCCATATCATTTGTGGCTTTCACTGATCTCTGATTTGCGTTTGCAGCCAGACTTGCTTGGTTTATGCTTCTTTGTTTCAAAGAATGGAACTTAGAACCCTTCAGGACAAGGCTTGTGCTACAGGATTGTAAAATGAAACATCTACTCATATGTATGCCTTTCTCCTAGGAACTTGAGGGGTCGTGGGTGAATGTCCACCACCACTGTGTTTTTAAAACAACTCTGTAAAGTGGATTAGGCAGAGATATTGTGTATGCGGATCTGGTCTGAGATGTGCCTCATGGCTGAGTGGGTATTTTGGACTTGGTTCTTCCAGCCTATAGGAACCAGAGAAGAAAGCGGATCAAGTTGAAACACAGCACACACTCTGCCATACCATTTCTCCTGTCCACAGCAGTCTCTGCTGTTCCCTCGATGTTTTTCTCTTTCCAGTACAGAGGAACTGATCTCTCTCTGTGTCTCTGTTACTCTCTCCCCCCACCCCCATTGTTCAAACACACACATGAAAAAGAAGTGATTCCCAAAAGGATGGTTTGGGGTGGGGGAATAAATTATGCCGAAAGAGCTGGATGTTGCTGTTGGTTGTGAAACTGCTCTAACCATTACACTTCTCTGACTGAGATGGCTATCGAGAGGGGAATATCTGAACCCATTCCACCCTCCCTCCAAAAATGGAGAAGACCCAGAACAAATTTTTAGAAATTTTGTTTCCCAGAGGTTTTTGGAAAAATGCCTCAGTTTTTCAGTTCATTTCCTGCAAACTTTCACATCTCTAGGTTGCTACAGTTTTGCCTGCTAATATATTCTGTGAAATGATATATGCCATGTAGTAACTCTAGCATCTTGTAGCCATGTTATGTGCATGGATGTCCTTTATATGTTACTTTTCTTAAAATGGTACTTAACATCCATTTAGGAAAGCAAGTTCTCTGCTTTTGGTTTTTGATACCTTCACATCTGCTGGTAATTCTAGATCTCTGGGTACAATCTCCAGCTTGACCTGTATCCCTCCATCTAGCAGGAAGATTTAAGGAAGAATTTCACAAGGCACCATGGCAGAACCAGAGAACCTTGAGGTGATGGTGAAAACCTTGGACTCTCAGACAAGGACCTTCACAGTGGAGGAAGAGGTGAGAAGCCTTAGGCTGAAGTGGCAGCCTCACAGTGTATGGGAAGGGGCTCTGCCTGTACCGCTGCAGTGAAAGGATGCTGGCATAACCGTGGCTGTCTCTTCTGGGGCCACACAGGCGGGTGGTTAATCTGCAGTTGACCCCAGTCTGGTGGTTAACCCACAAATAAGAACATTTGGGATGGGATGGTACACAGGAAAATACAGCTGGACAGCAGCATCCTGGCCAGCAGGGAGGGTCACTTAGTGTAGACTACCTCAGTGGTGCTCAGTACTGAAAAGCATCAAAAGCTACCATGGGCCCAGATGCGACTGCATTTCGCGCAGCTGGGGCCATATGAAAGAGTGTGTCCCTGAGCTCTCCGGTATAGGGTATAGGTTTAGGGAAGCTTCCTCAAACCTGGTGCCCTCCAGGTCAGCCCCAGCCAGCAATGGGCAATGGTCAGGAATGCTGGGAATTCCATTTGAGAACATTTGGAGAGCACCAGAATGAGGAAGGCTGCTGCAGGGTCATCTTCCTCTGACATGACCCGGGAGCAGCAGTCGTGTTTCCTGTCCCCAGCACATGTGGCACCGCGTCTGGGTTGTGCCATTTTGATCTGATGGCTTTCCCCCCGGAGCTGCTTTTTGCCACTCAGGGGCAAGTGGTGTGCCAGCACCCATACAGAAGTGGCTCAGTCTGCCGAGCGTTTAGAACTTCTTAGCCTAAGGAGATGTAGAAGGGGTAAAGGATGAATTGAAAAGCCATGGTGAGGGAGGAGGGATGGCATTTCTGGCTGGACCACCTCAGTTTTGCTTTCGCATTGCAGATCACGGTGAAGGAGTTCAAGGAACATATCGCAGGCTCAGTCAGCATCCCCTCAGAGAAACAGCGCCTCATCTACCAAGGGAGAGTCCTGCAAGATGACAAGAAGTTGAAAGAATACAGTGAGTATGCAGGAGGCTGTGGGTCAAGATTGTGGAACCAGATTGTGGCTGTGGGTTGCTGGGGGTGGGTGGGTGGCGGGGCGATCTGAGCACATCTGATAGGCAAGGGATGTAGAAGAAATTAAAACTATGAAGGAAACAGAAAGGGTCTATCTATTTTGCCTCCCAAAAGGCCCTCAGGAGTGATCAAAAGCATAATTCAATGGTAGTAATATCTTATATTCTTGTTGTGGAATTGGTGTGGCACATGCACAAACAGCTCCAGTGGAACTCTGCTGTTTTGCAACAGGCAGCACGTGGACAGCTTGGGTGGTCGTGGTTTTGAGCAGGGAAAAAAGGAGTGTGAGTTTTGCTTTTAAAGGGCTCTAAAGCACATTTCTGTTTTTATAAATGCACATTTGGAATGCAGCGCAGGGGGAGTGGGTGATTCTGAGTGCCCGGATGTCAAGCAGAGAAATGGGTTGAGTCGATCAACAAAGACAGACTTTTGGAGCTTCATTACATATGTTTGCATGTCATGCGCCATTCTGCCCCTCAGAGTAGCTGTTCCAGCTTTCCCCAACCCGGTGCCCTCCTTGTGTGCTGGGTGACCACTCCCATAATCCCCCAGCCATTTAAAGATGGGACATCAAGCAGTCATTCACTGGTTTACTCAGAAACAAGCTGAGTGGACTCAGTGGAGTTTATTCTCAGGTGTATGGTCATGGGATTGCACCTGGAGAAGCGGGGCTGGAATGCCAGGGAGGTGCCTGGCTTGGGCAGCAAACTCCCTGCCTCTGTTTGGATGAGCCCCCCTCAGGCCACTCTGCCCTGCAGGGTTGTTGTGATGCCAGCACCTACTTAGCACTTTTGATCCTATCTTCCTGTGTGCCCTTGTCATTGTGACAGATGTTGGAGGCAAAGTCATCCACTTGGTGGAACGTGCACCCCCCCAGACACAGTCCCCCTCCTCGGGGGGTCCCTCTGGAGTCGGCTCATCTTCTTCCCCCCACAACGGTACAGGCCCCCGAGGGGCAGGTCCCACAGTGCACGACCGCAACGCCAACAGCTACGTCATGGTGGGAACCTTCAACTTACCAGTAAGCATTATGGACCCACAGCCAGCCACACAAGTGAGTTCTAGCCAGAGGATGCTGCCTCCCCACAATGCTTTTATTTCCACCCCCACTGAAAGTGGGAAGAATTAGCTGACGCACTGCTATACGTTGGGTGGGGGGGATGCTAGTGGACGGGGCATGAGGTGGTAGGGGCTCTGTGTCCTGGCGCCTTTGCCTCCCAAGTCTTTGTGGCATGGAGGCAGTGGTAGAAGGCCCCGTGCTGCAGCTCAAGCGGGTGCCTCTGGCCCCGACACACTCCTTTTCAATCACGTGCTGCAGTAGGAGGAGACCTCCTGCCTGATCCCGTTGTCTCCTCCCCTCCCCTCCTGTGGCGAGCCTTGCTCCAGCTCTGCTGCACGACTGGCCAGGTGAGGCAGCAGGGCTGGGGAGGGGGCGGCTCAGCGTAGCCGCGTCAGACTTCTCTTCTGCTTCCCGGGAGACTTGAAGGCTTGTGTCTCGTATCTAGAGCAAGAAGTGGCAACTCTAGCTTTGCACCTGTGGGGTCTTCCCAGGTGCAGATTGCTTTCCTTTGTATCTTCCTCTGTATTTGTAACTTCCTGTTGGCTCACATGGGTAGCCTACGTGACCTCAGCGGGTGGGGGGGTGGTTGTGTGGGGCTCAGTGAGGGTCATGCCAGGGCCACTTTTGAAGTTACACACTCTTGCTAATATGCTTTGAATGATACTACCCCGGCTTGTGAGGAGGGTCTCCTGAGATGCCTACCCCATGTTCTGCATTTTGCAGATCAGTGCCTGATGAGGCGAACTCATGCATATCCCCTCAGTAACATTACCAATTGAACTCCCAGTTAACTGTCCACTGGATTGTGCCAGCCCCTGCTTGAAAACACACCTGAAAGCTTTGCTCATGGCATGGAGAAGTCAGAAGGAAATTTCTTGTCAGAAAATGGCTAGTTGTGACCATTCTTACTTCTCTCTGTGAGCTTACCCTTGTGTAACTTGGGATAATGTTGGGCCTTCTACAGGCTGTGATTCTGCTTGAGCACAGCGCTGAATGTGCTCTTGTTCAAAATTTCATCTTCCTGAGAAGTCCCATCATTTTTTTAAAGCTCAAGGTTCTAGCCCTTATGACAGTATTTTTGAAGTTGTGCACAATGCCTGCTGAACTTTTCAAAGCCCAGGGGGTGGCTGAATAAGATTGCCATTGTTTGCAGGTAGAGTTTTGGTGCCCTTCATAACTCCTTGTCAGTTCTGATGATGAACAAGTCCATATGAAACATACAAAGATTTTATGGTTTATACAAATGCCTGATTTCTACCTCCCTGGCATAGTGTTTGAATGGCCGTGGCATACTGTTTTTTCCTTTTTTAGTACATAGTGTGTACCCACCATTTTGAATAATATTTAAATACTGAGTAGTAAAAAGCCTTGACCAAGAGAGAATCTTATTGGAAATAAATTCTGGAGTACATCTAGTGCCTGCATTCCAGGTGTTCCCATTTCCGAAAGAAAGTATTTTGCAAGTAATGTGTAATGTCAGAAGAGACCTCAAGGGGTGAGGTGGAACTCCTGGATGAGGAAGCACTGTTGTCTTCTGCCTTTCTTTCTGCTCTTTTTTCCCCTGTTTCCTCTCTTCCTCTCCTTTCCCCACCTTTTTTGTTTTGTTTCTTTTAATTCATTTCCCCTGTCTTTTCCTTTTCTCACCCCCTGCTTTCCAAAGAGCGATGGATCATCAGTGGACGTTCATATAAATATGGACCAGGCTCCCATACAGGTACAGGCGGGATGGGACAAGATTTCTGTGTGTGTGTGTGTGTGTGTGTGTGCGCGCGCGCGCACATGTGCTTTAAACATATGTGGGAAGCACTAACCTTATTTCAGTAGCATCACAGCACTGCCTGGCTTTTGGTGAGGAATTTTACCTTTCCATGAAGGGAACCTGTGATAGCGGGTGCAAGCTGGAAGATTATAGAAGGGCTGCCTGACCCAGTCTGGGGGAGGGGGCTTAACTGGTGCTCAGGTGCAGGCTCCGTTGGTGTGGTGCAAGGTGATGTGGCTGGTGAGAGGCTTGTGGACCTTTTCTCTGGCTGTCGCCGACATTCTGTGAAGCCAAGGCTGCCCCGGGGTAAGTGGCCGCTTGCCGTTTGCCATGTAGCGGCACTGCAGGGCGGCCTCTGGTTGTGATGGCAGCAGCTGAGGGCCCTTTGCTTCCCCGCCCTGCAGGAGTCAAGCTGGCCCTCTGTGGCGCACTCTCTCTCGTCCCCACACGCAACACCTCTGTCTTGCTTAGAGCGGGCCCCTAGCCTGTGACCGTCTGTAGAGGTCCTGCTCTTCCCTTCCTGGTCCGTTGATGTGGCCCGGCCTTCCCAGTTGGCATCATGAAGAAGGAGCCGGGCTTCCAGAGGAAACGTCCGCGCATGTTCCTCGCAGCGGCCTGGGCCCACGCTTGCCAGCCGTCCTCAGTTGGTGCTCATGGCTCCTTTTGCCTGTGTTCTGAATGCGTATGGCCCGTACTTCTGCGTCCCAAGTAAGAGGACGACGGAGGGGGGCCAGCACGTGTGTCCCGTAACCTGGCATGCCTCTGCCCTGGTCTGGTGTGCCAGAGGCCTTGCAGACAAGCTGACCACCCTCCAGGGCAAGTGCCTCTTCACCAGGAGGTTGCCTGCCATCTCATCCGGGCACCCTTCCTGGGCGTTGCAGTGTCTGGAGCCTCTGCCCCCACATGGTGAGGCTGGGACAAGGGGTCAGCACCACATCCGGGCCTTGGAGCAGTGGAGCGATGCCTTGATAGCAGAAGGGCACCCTGCGTGTGAGGGGCAGCTTTGCTCTCACATCTACAGTGGTCCTTCTTCAGTCGTGAGAGGCAAGCTTTTGTAAATGGAACATGGCAGGTCACCAAATGCAAGGGCCCCAGTCTGTGGCTTGCACTCTGAGAAGGTGGGGCCTTCCATGAGCCCAAGTGTCCCAAAAGGCTACTGGGAATGACTGGACCCCCCTGGAACATGGTCGTTCTCTGTTGCATCATTCTATTCTGGTGGATTTAGATGGTAGTTTTCTGCCAGGGCAGATGTGGCTTCCTCTGGCAGGAAGTTCCCCTCTGCATAAGCAGGACGTCCTGGCCACTGGCCTGCCTCTGCTATACTTTTTGCCTTCAGCAGACTTTGTGCTGGAAATGCCTCCGGAGGATTGTCTGCCCAAATGTGTTGGTGTGGTGTTCCCCTTGGAAGATCGTGAAAGGAACTCTACACGGATTTTGAGCTTTGCATTCAAATAGCTGGTCACTGTTTCTCCAGCCTGGTGCCCTTGTGGATTGATGGAGTGGCCTGGTGGTTAGAGTGTTGGACTGGGACTTGGGAGGGCCAGGCTGTACTCTGCGCTTGGCCACGCAGCTCACTGAGTGACTTTGGGCCAGTCACGGACTCTCAGCCTAACCTGCCTTGCAAGGGTGGTCGTGAATAGAACAAGCCACTTGCAAATAGGCAGGCCACTTGCAAAATGAGAAGAGGCGGGATAGGAATGGGACTAAGCATGAACTTGGATGTGCTGTGGCATCCATGGAACATTCATATCTGTCCTGTGGATTGAACCCTGAGCTTTACAGTGGAAAGATCTAAGCAGAATTGGCCACGGCATGTCTCTGCACAGGACCCAGGAGTTCTTGTTTGTGGTCAGAAGGCTAGTTTGCTCAGCGACAACTTTCCTTGGCCCCCTGAAGGCGCTCAGGGAGGACTTCTTGCAGGGAGATTGGCTCGCTGCAGCCTCACCTGTGCCCTGAGTTCGACGTGTGTGTGTGTGTGTGTGTGTGTGTGTGTGGAGGGTGCCATTACTTTGATGGGCAGGGGCCACTGCCAAGTTGCAGAACTTCCCCTTTGCATCCAGGAGGTTCCAGGTCCAACCCCTGCCATCTTGGCTCTGAAAGCCCAAAAGAGCTGCAGATGGCTGGGGATGCTGCTTGAACTCCTAGGGAACTGCCCCCAGGTAGGGCACATGATGCTGAGCCTTGAAGGGCCAGTCGCCTGCTGTGGCAGTTTGGGAAAGGGGCTGGGGGGCTTGGAGGAGGGCTGCAGGCATTCTGGGGGTGAGCCCCGTTGGGTGACATGGCTTCTGGGAGCAGATCTAAAGGGGGAGCAGGAGGGACCTGAACTAGCCTTGACAAGGTGGGGCGTTTCCTATGTGGGTCCATGAAACTTGTCGAAGATTTGAAGGGTGAAGGGATCCTGATTCTGTCATGCTGGGGCCAGACTTCTCCCCCATCTGTTGCAGAGTGAGCCCCGCGTCCGTCTTGTGATGGCCCAGCACATGCTCCGAGACATCCAGGGCATCCTGAGCCGGCTGGAGGTAAGCCAGCTGGGTGGGGGTGGATAGGGTGGTGCCAGGATGGAGCGTGGCACTGAAGCGGGGACCTGTTTCTGGGTCACGCAGGTCACAGGCTCCTGTCATCGTCAGGGTCACGCCAATGGCCAGGCCTCATCCGGACCCGAGGAGCCACCATCCGCTGGCCACCTGGAGCGGGAGCCGATGGAGGGGGCCGCATCGGAGCCTCCCAGCGAGCCCACACCCGCAGAGGAGACCCCTCCCTCCGGGGCCGAGCCCCCCCCTGTGGCCGAGCCCCCGGCACACAAGTAAGGCCTGGGCCCGGAGCAGGGCAGCGTGGGCGGCAGCAGCAGAGCTGGGGCTGCTCCGCCTTGCCGAGAGGTGGAAGTGAGCATGAGGCGGGGTGGGGCAGGGGCCAGGGAGGGGCGTGCTGGGGGGGGCAGAATCCCTGGGGGAGGCCGTGGGCAGCCTGAGTGGTGACTGAGTGTCCGTGCCCCTCTCCCCGCAGCCACCCTTCTCCGGGCGAGTATGTGGAAGTGCTGGGTGAGCTCCGCGGGGTGGAGGGCAGACTCCAGCCCTTCTTGCAGAGATACGAGGAGATCCTGGGAACTGCTGGCACTGCTGACTACAACAACAACGTAAGTGGGTTGTGCTGTTTGTGGCAGAGGAGCCGGTCAGGTCCCCCCCCCCCGTCTCGTCCGAGGGCCTTCCAGGTCATGATGGTGTCTTGGTTGTTCTCACTTCCAGGGGCTAAACCTTTTCAGTAGGTTACTGCAGCTTGGGCCTTTCCTTCCCCCCTCACATTTTTAGAGCACTTGATAGCCAAAGTTCGGCAAATTAATAGATAGACCTTCCTTCTATGAAGTACTTTAGTTGTAAGATGCATGCTGGGCCTCAGGCCTGCTTGGAAATTGTGCCTTGGGTGTTGCTAGTCCATGCAGTGGTTGCTGCTTGAGAGGGCATTTTGCCCATCCTCAGAGGTGTACCGTATTATGGTCTTCCACACCTTAGGGCTAAACCTTGGAGTTCGAAAAAGGTTCTGGGTCTAGCCTTTTGAGAGCATCCCTGCCCTCCTTCCCAGGGTAGGCCATGGATGTGTCCTGCGCTGCCCCTGGGGAGGAAGAAAGGTGGCCTTGGTCTGCTGGCCCTTGTGATCTGTGCCTTTTGTGGCAGTTGTGGTCCGAAGGGGGGGGTGGATATTTGCCAGCCGCACCCTCTCCTAGCACAGACTCCACTGTTGCCTCTCTTCCTGTTTGCTTGGAACAGAAGGCCTCATTCTTACCTGGTGTTCCCGGGTCGGGGAACCGAAGCTGCCTTGCTTCCCCCTTAGATCAGGGCCGCCCATGTTTAGCTGAAGCAGTGCTTCTGGAGCGGCTTGCAAAAAATAAGAGAGAGGTAAAAATCATGACATGCGAAGGTTTGGGGAGGAGGAGGAAGAAACTCTGTGGACTTTCAGCAACATCAGTGGAATGGCCTGCTTCCCTTCTCGTCTCCTGAGAGTGGGGGGGCCTTTCAATGAGCTGGATTCGTCTGTCTTTGGGAGAACTCGCCCGATTTTCCTGCCTGCCTTTCACTTTTGCTAGACTGAAGGTCGTGAAGAGGACCAGCGCATGATCAATCTGGTTGGGGAATCACTGCGCCTCCTGGGGAACACCTTCGTCGCCCTTTCGGACCTGCGCTGCAACCTCTCCTGCAGTGCCCCCCGGCACCTCCACGTGGTGCGGCCGATGTCCCACTACACGGCCCCCATGGTACTGCAGCAGGCCGCCATCCCTATCCAGGTGAGGGGCCCTCCTGCCCGCAGCAGCAGCCCCGGCTGAGCACGGCCAGAGAGTGCCTCACCAGCTGGCCTGTCGCCCTCTCCCCTCAGATCAACGTTGGCACTACGGTCACCATGACGGGCAATGGTGCTCGCACCGCCCAGGCCGGCTCGGAAGGCTCCGCAGCGCCCCCGGCCACCACTCCTGCCCAGCCGGGCACTTCCAGCCCTCCAGAGTCCTCCCGTCCCGCGGAGGGGTCACCCCCTGCCGCCTCCCCTGGAGCCACCCCCACCCAGACCCAGGCCTCCCAGACAGGCCACCCCCGTGTGATCCGCATCTCCCACCAGACAGTGGAGCCCGTGGTCATGATGCACATGAACATACAGGGTGAGTCCTTTGGGGCGCCCTCTCTTGGGGGGGCAGGAGCCACTTGAGTCCTCTGGATAGCGGTGGCCGGTAGCGCGCGTCATCCCTTTCCGCCGGGGCCAGCGGGAAGGGCTGATGGGGATGCCTTGGGGGCTCGGGGCTCCCAGCCCTGCTTCGGGGGCGTCAGAGGCCGTCTTCTGCTGAGCCAGGCTCCTGAACCTGCTTCCTCGGCCCTGCTGATGCTCCCTGGCTGCAGTGCCTTTCCGGGATCTCAGGAGGGGCTTTCCAGTCCTACCAGGAAGGGTTGGCGGTAGAAGCCAGGACCAGGCTCTGGGCTGCACCTCGGCCCTTTGCTAGCAGCCGCCCTGCTTTTTCCCCTTCCTCAGATTCCGGCTCCCCGATGGGAGGGAGCGGCTCTGGTGGAGCGCCGTTGTCAGGACCAGCCGGGCCAGTGCAAGGAATGGGTAAGGGGAATGGAGACCTCCGGTGCTGGGAGAGCCTGAGGCCGAGCGGCCTGTGGGCCCCGGTGGCCCGGCTCCACGTTTGCCATCTCTCCCATTAGGCGGTGCGGCTCACCTTCCGCTGCCCAGCATCCCGCCTGAGTTTATGCAGGCCGTGGCCCACCAGATCACGCAGCAAGCCATGGCGGCCGCTGCCTCTGCTGCGGCTGCAGGTACCAAGGTGGGGGGGGGGTGCGCACCGAAGAGGATGGGGATGCAGGGCGGGGAATGGCTGGTCCTCTGCCGCCCCCTGGGATCCGGAGGGCTGTGCCCAGGCGCTGAATGTGACAGGCCTCTGCCTCCTGTCCCCTCTTCCCGCCTCCCAGGCCAGCAAGTCCCCAGCTTTCCGTCGGCTCCAGCACGCGTCGTGATTGCCAGGCCCTCTGGTCCTTCTGCTCGGCCTGCTCATCCCGGGTCGCACCAGGCACCGGGGCAAGGGGTGAGCGCACTCGGGGTTGGAGGGCGTTGAGGAGGCCCCTCGGCGTGTTTGGGAACGGGATCCTCCCTCTCGCACGGAAATCTCTTCTCTTCAGCCTTCCTCTTCCCTCAGGGCCCTGGCCTGGGTGGAAACGCGTCCTTGGCCCAGATGATCAGCGGCTTGGTGGGGCAGCTCCTCATGCAGCCGGTGATAGTAGGTAGGTGGCAAAAGGCGGCGGGGAAGAGTCTCCAAGGAGGATGCTGTGCCGTTGGGTGGGCCAGCTCAGGAGCTCTCCTGTCCTGACTGCCGACGGAGCTCGCCCTAACTTGGGCGCCGCTGTTCAAAATAGGACGCAGAAGCTTTGGCCCAGGCACCAGGTTCAGCCCTCTGGGCTTCTGTGGGGACCCGCAGGCTGTCCCAGGCCCCTTCCTGACCACCACTTGGCCCGGTTTTTATGCAGTTCCCCCCACTCTGTTCCAGAAGTTGGAGAAGCTGCTCTTCAAGCTTAGTTATTTACAGAAAGTCCTTCCAGCGACATAACCTGGTAGCTTTGGTGTCTGTGTCCCCATGTTGTCCGCCTTCTGAAATCCTCTGCAAACCAGAGGGGGCACCGGGCGGAGTCAGCAAGGGCATCGCCAGGTGGTCCGTGCTGGACCAGAGGGCGCCTCGCCTCGCCGACCGGCCCACCCTGTCTTCTCTCCCCAGCCCAGGGCAGTGCGACCTCCTCTGCATCCTCCTCTTCCGTGAGCACGCAAGCGACCTTCGGTGCTGGCAACTCCGCGTCCCCTCCCACTGCCTCGGCCAGTGCTGGCACGACCAACACCGCCACCACTGCTGCAGGGGGCAGCTCGGCGGGGGCCCCCGGAGGACCCCTCCCCTCCGGCCAGCCTCCGACGGGCACTGCGGAGTTCCAGTTCTCTCAGCTGCTGGGCAACATCCTCGGGGCGGCAGGCTCCAGCGTGGCCGGGGTGGCCGGCATGGGCTCCCCCACTGTCACCGTGGCCATGCCGGGCGTGCCTGCTTTCCTGCAGGGCATGACCGACTTCCTTCAGGTGAGTCTTGTCCGGAAATACCCTCACCCAAACCCACGCGGTCCTTTTCCGCTGGGCAGCGGTAGGTGTCTTTTTCCTGATCCGTTTGACTTTCTGTTCCTGAAATGCAGGAAAGCACGTGAGTGCGAGTGGGGAGGTGGCAAAGGCAGTCGGGCCACTAGCTTTCCGTTCTGGGGCCTTGGCTCATTTTTCAGGGTGTCCGTTTGGGCAGCAAAGTGGCCCACGGTTCCAGTCTTTGCACCTTTCGTAAGTGCTGCAGCTCACCTGGAATGACTCCATGTTGCGAGGGGTTCTGGGACCTCTAAGGTTTGCGGGAGGGGGTTGATTGATAAAGGACCTGAAGCTTGTTAACGGCTGAACCAAGACCTAAAAAGAATGAGTCGTTTGCAGGATTGCAGTGTGATTGTGGTAACATGCCTGGAAAAAGGGCTGGGGAGGGAAAGGGAGCAAACGGAGGCCTCTGTTCTTAAAGGCCCATCCCTGTTCCTACAGTGACCACATGGGAGGGGGGAGTCAGCCAGATGCTCTGACCGTCGGCTCTTGGCGCATGCCCAGAGCTGCCCTTCATGTTTTCCTGTCAGCAGCGGGGGGGAGAGAGTGCCACATAAACACTGCTGCGTCCCCCCGAGGCCAGCCGTCCCCGGCCCGTAGCCCTCCAGACGCACTGGACGGCCACTCCTGCTGCTTTCCCTGCAGCGGGGCCTGCCATTGCTGATTTTCTTGGGGGCCCCAGTGGTGCGCACACAGGGCTGAGGACAGTGCCACCTTTTGCAGCGGGCCTGCCACCTACAGGGTCCTTGATTCAGCTCCTGGCATCTCCATATAAACGACTCTAAAGTTGGGGGAAAGCCTGGCCTGAAACTTTAGGGAACCGCTGCCAGGCAGAGCAGGGGGGCCGCGCTGGGCCAGAGGTGCTGGCAGTTTCACTCTAAGTGACCAGGCCGCAACATGCCTGAGTACCTGATGGCTCGACTCCGTGCGGCGGAGAGCTTTAGTAGGCACTAGGGAGCTCCTGGGCCAGTTTGCTCTGCAGTCCTTGGTGCACGCAAAATTGGTGACAGTCCTCCTGGCTGCTGGGTGGGGGAGCCAGTCCTTGCTGCCCCCAGGACAGAGGCCTGAGCGAGACTTGGAAGAAGCAAGCCAGAAGCGCAGGCGGCAGCACGACCTCTTTGCCTGCGTGGGTGGTGTTTCCCTTGTTTCCTGGCATCAGCTGGGGGATGGTGGCCCCCGGCCCTTGGGCTCTCTGGGAAGGCAGCTGCTTCTTGGGGCCACTACTGTCTCGGATGCTCCCGCTGCAGATCTGGGTCACCTGAGGGCAGCTCTCTTGGTGTCCCATGCCTTCCTCTTTGTCCTGGGCCATCCCAGAAGCCTTTATGGAACGTGCCTCCTGTCCCCTCTTCTTTCCCCAGGCCACACAGATGGGGGCTGCTCCCCCACACCCTCCTGAGCAGGCTCCGCCATCCCCGCAGCCGGTGGCCTCTCCTCCCCCACCGCCCCCTCCTCCGCCACCCCCTCCCCCCCAGAGCGGGACAGAGGCGCCCCCGGCCGGCGTGGGAGGGAGCGGCAGCAGCAACGGGCGTGGGACGGCCTCGGCGGATGCGCTGCCCCTCGAGTTCTTCACCAGCGTGGTCCAGGGCGTCCTGTCCTCCATGATGGGCTCACTCAGCGCCCAGCAGGGCAGCACCGAGAGCATCGCCGACTTCATCCAGCGCCTGAGCGGCACCAGCAACATCTTTGAGCCTGGCACCGAAGGGGCCCTTGGTAAGGGTTGGGGAGCAGGCCGTTTTCTGCCTGTGACTCCAGTGCCTCACCTCCCGGTTGCAGGATGCTCTTCTCCCCAGAGACCTGGATGCCCCAGACCGCTTCTTTCCTTGGGAATTTCCAGTGGGAGCACGGGCGACCACCTCTTGAGAGCACTCCAGCAGCCAGTTCCCACGTCAGCAGAGGGTTGGCCTGCGTGGCCTTTGAGGCCTCTTCCAGCTTTGGGGCTCTGTCCTTCCTCCTTCCTGGATGGAGGAGCTGACTATCACACGGTTGGCAACTGGGCTTGCCTCGCAAATAGCCCTTGCCCCTGCCCTTGCCCCTGCCCTTGCCCCTGCCCCTGCCCTTGGCAGCTTCCCCGCCTTCCACGCCCACCTTCTTCCTGCTTCGATGCTTGGCTCCTTTTTGGGCAACCCACTTCCCCACCAGTCTGCTCGAGTCGAGGAGAAAGCTGCTCTTGTTGAGTTGGAGTCTTCGCTTTCTAGGTATGACAGCCCTTCCAAGCAGGCTGGCCATGTTTTCCCTATATTGCTGGTGGGGAGTTCAGCTAAGGGCTTCCAGCAGAGAAGTTAGAACTGGGACTTGCTGGTTCCACGGTGTAGCCTGCCACCCACTCGATTGCCCCGGCGGCGACATCCCCCGGGAGCACGTCTGACTGCTCTGCTGATGAGGTGTCTGCTCCTGGCTCGCATCGCTTCCTTTTCCCTGGCCAGCCGTGAGAGCGGTTGGGTTTTTTCTTCCTGGGGCCCAAGGTATCTTGGCCACCTCTTCACTCTGGGCCTCCCGGTGGTGCTTTGTGGGCCAGGAAGAGGCTCAGCTTGAATGGAGGGCTGGCCGCTCTCCCTGCGCCTCTGTTTCTTCCCTTCTGCATGTGTCCCCATTCCAGGCTTCTTTGGAGACCTGCTCTCTCTGATCTGCCAGAACTTCTCCATGGTGGACGTGGTGATGCTGCTGCACGGGCAGTTCCAGCCGCTGCAGCGGATCCAGCCCCAGCTCAGCCACTTCTTCCGCGAGGAGTACCTGCACGGCCAGGAGCCCACCGAGCGCAATGTCCGGGTGAGGGGGCCTCCTCCCAACCCCTCCCCTCCCCGCTTTACTGGTGCATCTCACTTTCATGCCTCTTTCACTCACTAACGGCGTGCCCCTTTCGACTTTTCCAGATGGCCACTTACAATTTGATTAATGGCTTGGAGGAGTACATCCGTGAGAGTTTTGTAAGTTCACCTGTGCTCCAAAGGCCCCGGCTTCCCATCCACAGCAGTGGCGTGCTCTGGGCTGGGAGCCAATCCCTGTCTGTGCTTGCAGAGTGGAAGCCGGGGACTGGCCTCGATGGGCCCTAGCCCCGGCAGGAAGGTCCCCGAGGCCACTGAAGTTGTCTCGGAATGTGGGCTCATCCTGTATCTTCACCCTCTTGATCTGAGGGAGGGAGGAAGGAAGGGAGGAAGGGAGGGAGGAAGGGCAAACAGTGTTATAATTCTGTTGCAGGATTCTGCGACCTAAATAATTATGTATCAGAAGGGGGGAAGCATCCTTCCATGTGTCCTAGTGTTCTTGCATTAACAAGGAGCTGTGTGGGAGACTGAATTCCTGCCCCCAAGAGTTCTTGTTCTGCTTCCCTTGTTGATTTTTAACCACTTGGAGTAACCATAAGGGCTAGAAACTTCGCTTAAAAATAGACTAAACATAGATTCCCTGGATGGTGCCGTTTGCTCCCCGGGTGCCATTCTGAGGGGTTCCCGTGGAACCTGGGCAGACGCAGTCCAGGCAGTGCAGGAATGCCCTTGCGGCCCCGTCCCTGGCGACCTCTCCCTGTGATTTCAGTCGCTGGCTGTGCCCGCTTCCCCGCGCCCCTGCCGAGCCTCAGGCCACTTCTCTTTCCACACGCCAGGCTTCCGTCCGCGTGCACGAGGGGGTGGACGTCACCCGCACGAACCTGGAGTTCCTGCAGGAGCAGTTCAACCGCATTGCCACACACATCCTGCACTGCACTGGTAGGGAGCGGGTCCGGTCCGGTCTGGTCCGGTGGGCTTCCTGGGGCTTTCCTCCCCCTCCCCCGGCTGTTTCACGTATCTTTGCCGCCACGGCCGCCTCCTCTTCCAGATAACACCTTCGGGTACCGGCTGCTGGAGCTGTGCAACCGCGGCCTGTTCGAGTGCTTGGCGCTGAACCTCTACTGCGTGCGGGGAGAGCAGGCGGCCCTGACCGCCGTCATCAGCGACCGCATTGTGAGTGGCGGTGCTGACCTGGCCTTTCCTCAGGCAGCTCTCTCGCTCAGTCTGAATAATTCTGAGAACGGGAGCTTTCCCTCTGCGGTGGCCTGTTCAGAACGGGGACGTGTGCTCACGGGGAGTGCAGCTGGTGCTGGCAGGACGATCACAGCGGGGCGGGGGGCTCTGCCTTGTTTCCCGGAAGCAGTGCTCGGGTGGGACTGCTGTGGGATCAGCCCTCCTCCGGGTCCTGATGGCCCTTTCCTGCCTCTCTCTCGGCCCATCCCGGCGGCGCCAGAGGCGGATGTCGGCAGATATGAACCCGTCCCTGGTGAGCTGGCTCACCACCATGATGAGTATGCGGCTGCAGGACATTCTGGAGCACATGCCCGTCACGGAGGAGCACATCCTGCAGTACGTCCGCCGGGTGGGCGACCCGCCACAGGTAATGCTTTTGGGCGAGGGTCCGAACTGGTCACTGGCGGGGGTGGGGGTGCCGTCACTTCCAGGAGACGAAATCTTCAGCCCCGAGGCCGTTTGGGGGCAGGAAGCAGGGGCAGCAGGGGGCTGGGCAGCCATGCCAGCGTCACCAGAGGCAACATTGTGATCGTGGGCATGTGTGCTCTGGCGTGGCAGAGCCCCCAGGCAGCATGTGGGGCTCACGGCAGTTTCTTTCGGCCCCTTGCAGGCATTTCGATTTTTCTGGCTAAAATTTGGTATAGCTATTAGCTGTAAGAGCCAAAGGGAGCCGGCTTGGGGGGCTGTGTCCTGACTTGAGAGGGCTGGGGCTTGAAGGGAGGGCAGAGTGGCGGGGGCCAGGACGGGTGATGTGGGGGTGAGCGTGTAGAGCTGAAGGGCTGGCTCAGCTTTCTTCTCCCCCTGCTGTCAGCCTGCTCCCGAAGAGCCCATGGATGTCCAGGCTGTGGATCAGTCCCCAGAGACCCTGCAGGTATGGGGGTGGAGGGGGGAGGGCTTGCTGCTGGACGGCTGGGGGCAGCATCCTTGCATGCCCCTTCGGGGGCAGCCGTGTTGGAGAAGGGAAGAGGGCATGTGAGCACGATCCTGAACAGCTGCGGGACACTGCCAGGTGAGCAAGGCACGTGGCCCGGCTCAGATGGCCAGTAGTCCTGATGAGTGCGCTCTGTGAGGCAGAGGAGTCCTCGTGACCCCTGACTGCGGGCAGAGGCCTGGGGCTGCCTTGCCCACGTGGCCTAGAAGTACTCGAGCGGCCGAGGCAGCATGGCTGCCGTGGATATCCTGGCGGCCCGGCTTGACTGCTCGGCTGCCAGCAGGCCAAGAGGCGCCCTGGAGACCCAAGGAGCGAGCGGCCCCTCTTGGTACCCGAGCTGTGCCCTGCCTGGCCCAGCATCCTCCGTGGGCTGGGTCCTGGGGCTGTCCCGTTTCCCCCCCCCCCCCCGGGCAGGTGGCAGGCACTGAGCCTGGTGCCTGTCGATGCCGGTTGATGCCTGCCGCCACACCCCCCCGCTGGAGAGCATCGCCTGAGCAGGTGTGCTGAAGCGAGACCCTCCGGCGGCTCTGTCCTCTCACCTGCTGCAGTGTGACAGCGCCGCTTCCCCAGCCCCAGCCACCACGGCGGAGGAGGCCATGCCGCAGCAGGGAGGGGAGCCGGAGCGTGAGGAGATGCAGCAAGGAGAGGCCCCCGTGCCAGATGCAGAGCCATGGGCTGCGGCGGTGCCTCCGGTGAGTGCCTGCGGGCGGGAAGGCGGGGAGGGCTCACCCACCTCGCAGGGCCTGCTCGGGTTGCTCCGTGCTCCCCCCGCTTACGGCTCCTCCTCCTCTACGCAGGAGTGGGTGCCCATCATCCGCGAGGACATCCAGAGCCAGCGCAAGCTCAAGCAGCAGCCTCCCCTCAGCGATGCGTACCTGAGCGGCATGCCGGCAAAGCGGCGCAAGGTGAGGCCGGCCTTCCTGGGGCGGGGCGGGAGGGAGGCTGCAGCCCGGCCGTGCTGGGGCAAGCTGGCTGCCAGGGTCGGGGTGGGGTCTGGTCCCGAGCTGCTGTTCTTGTCCACAGCTTGAGGGGCCAGGAAGTGGGGCTCTGCAGCTGGGACTCCGTACGTGGCTTGAGAAGGGGAATCCTCCCGGGGGGGGGGGGGGGGGGGGCGCTGCTGGCTCACCGCTGGGGAAGTGTCCGTGCCCTTCTGTGGCCGGTCACTTCTCGGCCTGCTGCTCCACGGGGAGGCCATGCGACTGCCTCAGGCTGCTTTGCTTAGGCTGCTCTGAGACAGGTCCAAGGCCACCTCTGCTTCCGCCTCGCTCCACAGACCATGCAGGGCGATGGGCCTCAGCTGCTTCTGTCCGAGGCGGTCAGCAAGGCCGCCAAGGTGGCCGGCGTGAAACCTCTGACCAGCACGGAGAGCCTGAGCCGAGACCTTGCTGACCCGGCACTGCAGGAAGGCTACCGCCAGCAGGTGAGGGCAGGGCTGGCCCGGCAAGTTCTCCCTCTCCCCACATCTCCCAGCCGAGGGATTGGCAGCTGCCAAATTGCTTTTTCCTGCTTCTTGTCTTGCAGCTGAAATCGGACCTCCAGAAGCGGCTGCAGGCTGATCCCAGCTTCACTCCCCAGCGGTTCCCCAATGCTCAGCAGGCCTTTGTGGCCGAGGACTCATAGCAGCTGCTGCCCAGGCTCCCCGGTCTGGAGGCACAGGCCCAGCGGGGTGGGTCTCCTTGCCCTCTGTGCACCGTGCAAGCAGCCGCTCCCTACTCAGGCCAAATATTTAAGTTCCTTCCCACGGATTTCCTCATCCCCTGCCCTCTGGTTGCTGTGACCTTTCTTCTCCAGTGGAGTGTCCAAGTTGCTGCTGAAATCAGTCAATAAAGCCACTTGTCCAGGGCCTGGCTGTGCGTGTGTTCCTGGCAGCTGGCGAGATTGATGTCTGCGGGGGGGAAGAGTTGGCCTCTTGGTTTGTAGCCCCTGTTGGGAGCGGCCGCATAATTATCTGCGGAATTGCTTTGCCAAGGGCTTCCTTCTGTGCCTGCTTTGTAAGATAAAGCTGTAGGCAGGCAGCTCACCCTCTTCCTCCAGCCAAGCTTTTCAACCACGTGTTGCACGTTCTCGTGCGTAACGTAATGCACGTCTCCCCAGACTCGTGCTGCAGTGCTGAGGTTGTCGCATCCCTGTTGTGCCCACTTGTGAGCCGGCCCTGGCAGTGCTCTTCCGGACCAGGAGGCAGGCACTCGAGATTGTAAGAGCGGCAGCAAATATTTCCTCAGCATGTACCTGGGCAGTGGTTAAAACCAGTGGCGTGTTCTGTTGATGATGCTGCAGCCTTTGTAACCTGCCTGTTTGCTCTTTTGAGGAACCCGAGGCAGCTGACAGGGCTCCAGAGTTGCCACTTGTCCTCACAGCTGTGAGGCGGGTTGGGCGTGACTGGCCCAAAGCAACCGAGTGAGCTCCACAGGCAAGCAGGGCCAGAATCTGGATTTCCCAGTCCGCCAGCCCAGAGCTTTCACCACCACACACTAGCTGCACGGAAGGCAATGGGGTTGCCAGAAAATGGGGCAGCCGTGCTGACCTGGGTCAAATGCCTGCTTCACCCTGGAGTTGGTGGTCAGCGGCCAGCAAGGTGGCCATGCAAGCCTGCGATCATTTACATAGCACTACCCCCCTGCTTGTGCTGGGCAACACCTCGCGTATACGGCGTGCGGCCTTTGGTATTGGAAGAAGCCCCCTTCGCCAGCCCTCCGACGTGCCTCCAGGGGTGGGGAGCGGCTGGCAGGGGGAGATCCAGTCATTAGACCCTTGGCTGGCTTGCAGTGGGCACATAGACCGCCTGGTGAGCTGCTTGCCTGGCGTGAAGGTTCTGGGTATCGTGTGCCAGCTGGATAGCCTTGCCGGCGGAGTCAGCGGTTGTGGCCACGTTGGCACCAGTGATGCAGTTGTGCTGGGGAGCAGGCTGCTGTCCAAGGCCACTAAGGTGGTGCTCTCTGAAATGCGACCGCTGCTACGCTCAGGCCAGCTGGACAAGCCCAGCTTAGGAGCCTTGATGCATGAGCGAGAGGGTGTGCTAGAGAGGGTCAGGTTTGTTCTGCCCTGAAGAACAACTTGCGGCACGCTGGGGATAGGCTTCATTTGAACCTTAATGGAAGCAGACCACTGGTGCACTAAGGTGGCAGAGCAGCTTTTAAATGAAGCTCTGGGAGGAAGCCTACAGGAGCTGGGAAGCATTTGGCTTGGGTTAAGTCATCCAGAGGAAAGGGTTTCTGCCTGCCTGAAGTCAGGAAGTCAGATAATTAAGTCAGAAGATTATGGCGAGATTTGATAGCAAGTTGGAGACATTTAAGTGCCAAAACATGAGTTGCATATGTCTGGAGAAGAAACTTGGGTGTTTCTGTGCAAATGCTAGACTCCTCGGGGCCAAACAGCTGGAGTGCCTATTGGATCCTTGCCCGTCTTGGTTAATAAATAACTCCAAGCACGGGATTGGGACCTGGATTTTGGAAGTGGTTAACGCTTCTCTGAGGGAGGGTCGAGTGCCTGCCCCTTTAAAGGAGGCGGTAATACGACCGGTCCTGAAGAAAGTGTCACTGGATCCAGAGATGGCCACTAACTATAGACCTGTGGCCAACATCCCGTTTCTGGGCAAGGTGCTGGAGCGAGTGGTGGCGGGACAACTCCAAGCACTCTTGGAGGAAACTGATTATCGGGATCCTTTTCAGTCCGGCTTCAGACCCGGGTACAGTACTGAATCTGCCTTGGTTGCCCTGTACGACGACCTGTGCAGGGAGGACAGGGGGAGTACATCCCTGTTGGTTCTTCTGGACCTCTCGGCGGCTTTCGATACCATCGACCATGGTATCCTTCTGGATAGACTTGCGGGATTGGAGGTTGGAGGCACTGCTTTGCAGTGGTTCCGCTCCTATCTCAACGGTCGATTCCAGAAGGTAGTGCTGGGGGACCATATCTCTACGCCATGGCAGCTATGCCATGGGGTACCACAGGGCTCCATTCTATCCCCTCTGCTATTTAACATCTATATGAAACCGCTGGGAGAGGTCATCAGGAGGTGTGGGCTGTGGAATCATCAATACGCTGATGATACCCAGCTTTACCTCTCATTCTCCACTAATCCAGGTGAGGCAGTGGCTGTGCTGAACCGGTGCTTGGCCGAGGTAAGGGAATGGATGAGGGCCAATAAACTGAAACTCAACCCAGACAAGACGGAGGTCCTGTTGGTTGGCGGATCGGGTTTCGGAGAGGGTGGATTTGACCTGGTCCTGAATGGTGCAACACTCCCTCTTAGGGATAAGGTCCGCAGCTTAGGAGTACTCCTCGACCCGGGCTTTCTTTGGAAGCTCAGGTGACAGCGGTAGCGAAGAACGCCTTCCTTCAGCTTCGGCTGATTAATCAGCTGCGCCCCTACCTGGAGTACGACTGCCTGGCGACAGTGACACACGCGCTGGTGACTTCCCGCCTAGACTTCTGTAACGCGCTTTACGTGGGGCTTCCCCTGAAGACAGTCCGAACACTTCAATTGGTGCAAAATAGAGCTGCCAGGTTGCTGACGGGGACGGGGCGTTATGCTCACATGACTCCAGTCCTCCATCAGCTTCACTGGCTTCCCATTGAAGCCCGGGCCCAATTCAAGGTGTTGATTGTGACCTACAAAGCCCTAAACGGCTTGGGTCCTGGCTACCTGAACGAGCGCTTACGTCCGTATATGCCCAACCGCCCTTTGAGATCTGCGGGAGAGTCCCTTCTCCGGGAACCCTCCATGAAAGAAATTAGGAGAGTAAGTACCCGGAGGAGGGCTTTCTCTGCAGTGGCGCCCAACCTATGGAATTCACTCCCCAAAGAGGTCTGCCTGGCACCGTCGTTACTGGTTTTTCGGCGCCAGGTAAAGACCTTTTTATTTAAACATCATTTCAATTGTTAAAACATATGATCTGGCCTGGGCAACTTCTTCTTCCTTCTCTTTCTCCTCCTATATTTTTATTTTATACTGATAATTTTAATTTTGTATTTGTAAATCAATGTATTTTTTGTATTTTATATTTAATGGTAATTTATTATGTACTATTGTATTTCAATGTATTTTATCATGTTGTAAGCCACCCCGAGGTTTCGGCAAGGGGCGGCATAGAAATGTTATAATAATAATAGTAATAATAATTAAAGGGGAATGTGGGTGGTACAGAAACCTGGTGGAATGGAGGCACTGGTCACCTCTTACTATAAACTGTACAGGAAGGACAGCAAAGGGTGTACTGGAAAAGGTATAGCTCTGCATGTCAAGGAGGGCACAGGGATCAGCAGATTTAATAATGAACAGCTGACAAACTCCGCAGAGGCACTGTGGGAGCTGGACTCCAAAACTAATCACAGGAATAGACTAGTATGTATGCAGAGTGAACTTGAGATGGAAAATGAAAAGGTAGTCCTGTACTAATGTGTGATTTCAACTGCTCCCATGTTGGCAGCATAAATATATGTTCCAGTTCTGACAAAGCAGAAAAATTTCTTAATGGCTTATGTAACTTTGCCCTGAAACAGTTTGGTCATGGAACCAACCAGAGGGGAGGCCGTCCAGGATTTAATCTTAGGCAGGGTTGGCCAGGACATAGCACAGGAAGTAAATGTGGTTGAAGGAGCTGGCCAGCAGATTTAATGTACAGCTAGGTGGAAAATTCCCAAGGAATTACTTGAGTTCAAAAGAGGGAAGTTCTCAAAAATGAGGGCACTGGTAAAGAAGACATTGAAGAGGAGAGTTAAGAGGGTTAAATCTCTTCAAAATGTTTGAGATTACTCAAAAATTACCATGGTAATAGACAAAATTCTCAACCTTATTAACAAGCTGAAATTTAATGAGACCACCAGGCCCAGATAACTATCCTAAAGTGCTTAAAGAGCTCAAATCTTAACTCACTGACCTTACAAAGCATGTCATATATGCCTAAGATCACCTCTGTACTAGAGGACTGGAGAATGGCCAATGTACTGCCAGTTTTTAAAAAGCGATCCAGGGGGATCTGGTAACTTACAGGTTGGATAGCTTAATGTCCATTCTGGCTAGATTGGTTCAAAACATCGTTAAAAACAGAATCAGTAAGCACGGAGTGGAAAGCTCTGATGAAAAGGAATTAACATGGCTTCTACCTCACCCACTTAAGCATTTTTGAGTGCAAAGATGTATGTGGAGAGGGGCAAGCTGGTAGTCATTGTTTATCTAGACTTCCAAAAGGCTTTTGACAAAGTCTGTCAAAAGTCAAAGACAGCTGAGTAAATTTAGCAGTCATGGAAAGAGGGTGGAACCCTCTTATGGATCAGAAATAAATGATAATTTCTCCCAATGCAGGGATGAAAACAAGGGGTTTGGTACTGGTACCAATGCTTTCCAACCTATTCATAAAGGAACTGGAATTAGGAGTGACCAGTGAAATGCCCAAGGTATGACACCAAACTATTTAGGATGGTTAAAAACCTAAGGGGACTAGTGATAGTTCAAGAAGGGGATCTTGAGGCTGTGGTGAATGGCTGAATGAAAATGTCGGCCAGTGGGCAAGTGCTGTGAAAAGGGCAAACTCTATTATTATTATTTTATTATTTCATAAGGAAATGAAAATTAAATTTCCAGGATGGTATCTCCTTTATACAAAACTTTGGTGTGGCTGCACTTAGAACATTGCTTTACAGTTCTAGAAAAATAACGTGAGTTGAACAAATGGGCAACTAAAATGGAATTGGAGCAACTTGCCCGATTATGACTGGGATTTAGTTAGAAAAAGGCAAGTAAAGGGAGACATGAGAGAGCTGTTTAAAATAATGCATGGTGGGGGCAGGGCGTCCAGTTTTCCCTCTTCCTTAATATCCCATGAAGCTAATTGGTGGCAGATGCAGGACAGATAATAGGATGTGCTTTGTCACACAGCCCAGAGTAGACCTGCGGAATTCAATGCTACGTGAAATAGTTATGGCTACCAATTTGGATGCCCTTAAAATTAGACAAATTAATGGAGAAAGCTTTCAATGATTAATCACATTACTGGCTGCTTGTGGCCTCTTGTTACCAGAGGCATTAGCTGCATATTCTAGTTGGTGAGGAGCTTGGGCAGGTGGGACTCTTGTGCCCATTCTGCTTGGGGGATCCTGTGGGAAGCTGGTTTGGCGTTGTGCTGCAGAGAGGGTCTGAACCGGCATGCGTGCTGTTTTCATCCAGGAATTTATCCAATCCCCCTTTAAGATCACCCAAAGCAGTAACTATCAGACCTTGTGGAAGCAAATTCCATTGTTGTGAGAGCAAATCGTCCCTTTTATCAGACTGTAGACTGTATTTCCTACCATTCAGTTTCAGTCAGTGAGCCCATTGAGTTCCTGTATTATAAAGGAGGGAAACTTCCCTCCATTTTTTCCATGATGCGAATAGTTGCATGCACCTCATGTCCCCACTTTGCTTGACTTTTTTCCCAAGCAAAACAGTCCCAGGCATTGTAACTTTTCCTTATACGGAAGCTGCTTTAGACCTTTAATCATTTTGGATGCCATTTCTGCACATTTTCCAGCTGCGCAGTAAGCTTTGTAAAGTATGGCGACCAGAGTTGCACTCAGTACACAAATGCTGAACTTTTAATAACGGTTTTTACTCTATTGGCAGTTACATTTTTTATTCCTTTCTTAATGGTGTGTAGCTTTTTCATAGTTGCTTCACAGTGAGTTGTTGTATGTTCACTACAGCCCCAATAGCTTTTTCTGGGTATCTGAAATGGCAGCAAGCTGCCATTTGCACTTTGTCTCATAGTCCGTTTTCTGCATGTTGAATTGCATAGGGTATTTAAGGCATGTTCCCATTTTGGAGACTGAGAGCACCAAATATTTTTAATAAAAGATTCTTCTAATTTACCCCAACTGATGCTAAGCAAGCTAGCCTAGAATTTCATGGCTCCATTTTAAAAGATGTCACTCCATTAGTATATTCTCCAGTCATCTACAGAGGGTGATCTTAGGAATGTGTTTTCTTTTAAAATCAGGAACTATATGCTTGTGTCTGTTCAAAACTCAGGTGGATAATCTAAACTTGGATTTTTTTTTTTTTTAATTTATAATCTCCAACTTTTACTCATTGCCACCATTTGGCCTAGTTTTGCCTTCAGCAGCTAAGACAGATGTGAAGAATGCAATTTCTCTGCCATCTCTGTATCTTTTAATCCCCTTGACAACTACTCCAACCCCAGCTGGTTTCTTGCTGTATTTAAAAACAGAAATATTGGTCTTAACATTAGCTCATTTTTCCCATTTGTGCCATCTGTTCGCCTTGTTTCCTACAAGACCCTGTACCTATTTGTTCTCATCTGGACAAGCTTTTTCCCCCTAATTGTTTCTTGACAAGTGCTTATTAAACACGCTGTTGACCTTCTGGCTTTTGTGCTGCCAGGTTGCATGCTAGAGATGTGACCTTCTTCCCAGCCCCCTTTCAATCTCCTCTTAAGGAGTTGTTATTTTAGAGAAGTTCCCTCCTTCACAGTTCACTATGACTGTGTTAAACAGCCTCAGCACTTTTCCACTTAACGTATATATAATTAGTTAAAGCAGAGTTGCCAATTTGATTTAGGCAAGAGAGGCCATCCAGGGTCACTGCCCCAGTAGTTAGTTCTACAAACTCTACTGAAAGTTCCTGTCATGTAAGGCAGGTGAGTAGCCTTCTACATGTTTTAGTCCACAACTCCCATCAGCTCTAGTGAGCATAGCTGAGGCATGAGAAAAATCCTCACTCTCCTACTCAATTTGCCTGCCATTTTAGGGTACTGTGAAATGTTACCATTTCCTTGAGACTGGATCCATTCTGCAACAAAGCAATTGCAATCTCCCATTACGCCAGCACTTTTTTTCCCTTTCAATGCTTCCCTGAGCACCTTCTCCAACTTAAGGTAAATCTCAGGATAAAGGCCCCAGTTTCATTAATACTTTTGGGCCTTGTCTGATCTCCCAGAGCAATTCTGCTTAGGAATATGCCTTTTCCAGGCTGAACAAGAGGTCCTCTTTGATGTGTAGAGCAATTAACTAGCTGCAGTGTGCTTTTTATAGGGCAATGTCTCCCAATAGTTCAGTTCACTTGCTCTGCATGCAAAGGAGAAATTCAAATTATCTTCATGGGGTTGGTTCCAGACTTGGTCATGTCTGGAGGCAATCCTCTGAAATCAATGGAATTCCAGTTTGCCATGGGGACCCTATCCTGACATCAACAGACTAACATTAATCGATCTCTGGCATCTCAAGTCTTGGGTTGTGCAGGACTCCTGCTGCACAGCAGAAACAGAGCTAGACAGGAAGGTCACGTCTGCAACTGGAATGGTGCAGGGAATACCTGGTCATCCCTTTATCCAGAGAGAGGCTCTTGTGCCACAATCCGAACTTGAGATGGACTCCCCACACCTTGGCTGCATGTGGCCCCCACTAGCTCTTTCTAAGCACTTCCTAGCCTTTATAACAGCAAAATGTGTTTTTTATAAAAGTGGGAATCATTCCTTCTCCAAAAGTAGTAAGAATATAGCTTCCCTGAAGTTGCCCATTCCTGCTCTCAATAGTTTATACTGAACTTAGCTTAACTGTATGTAATATTTCTGTCTACATTCTCGGGGTGAAAGCTCTACCATTCCAGTTCTTGAAGCCATAGATTATTAGTACTGGATTCTTTTTAAAGGTAAGCAGCAGGCCAGAAAACTAGAAATGTCATCTACAGAGGGCTGTCCCCACACCTGTCGTGGGGGGTGGTCTTTCTGCAGCTGTACACAGTTCTTTTCTGTGAGAGGAGACACATACCCCTGGCTGAAGGTAGCTCCTCTCATCTATGTGGGCAGATGTCTGGCTCACGAGGGGTGGAAGGCCTGCTACTGGTTGAGAGGCAAATTCTTGCCCAGCAAAGGTCTTGGCTGCACTGCACCTGCAGGTGACGTCAAATGCATTTCACAGATTTTAAACCTGTCTCCTGAAGCAGAAGCGAAACAGTCTTCACCACCACAGCAGTTGATTGGTCAAAGTCAATCTGTTCTTTACATATTTCCCTCATTAGCTCTAGGTTAACTGTGCGCAATTAATCCATAGCGTCCATATTTTGACATCACGGAGCAACTTCCCAAGTAGGCCAGAGTCTGCACACTAAAAATGGTGCTAGCATGGGCCCAGGAGCGATTCAATCCACAATGTCCTGCTATTGCATGAGAATTGGATCTGAAAGTTCAGAGGTATGACTGATGATAGGAAAGATCTTAACACAGTTAAGGCTGCACTCCATTAGAGGGCAGTTTTGTTTTTGGTAACACACACAAATGGTCATTATGTAACACAGGATCATTTGCCTACAGGAAGGGTAGGTACTTGGATTACTACAACAAGTTTTTACTGAAGTTATTTGTGCCACGGGTTCTTTTCTTGTGATTACAGCTAAAGTTTTCATAGGTGGGGAAATGCAGGTTATCCAATATGGATTTGGTTGCAGACTTGGTCCTGCTTGGAGTAGACGCACTGAAATCAAAAGGGGTTTCAGTAAGCCATGACCCCCTAACAATAGGTTAACTTTAGATATGACCAAACCCGGGACGCTTAAATGCAACATTATAAGCAACAGCACATGAAAAACCCAACAGTTTGACTTTTGATTTTATTGGTTTTTTTAAACAATTTTTTTGGTTTTTATTTATTAAACAAACCAGCTCGACCACCTTTTTAAAAACTCAGCTCTTCCTATTTCAAACTTAGGGGAGCAAATAGACAGGAGAGGAGGCGGGCTCCCAGGGTCACCTCCCCCCACCCCCATAAATAGAAGAGGGAAGAGGTGAGACCGCACAAATTCATATTTATATATATTTACACTCCACACCTTAGAGCTGCTCCCCCCTCAGATAGGCAGGGCAACACAGCCCCTGCCAGAAAAATAAACTCAGGTGAAACCCAAAGGAAATAAGCAAAAATACATTCAGCTGGGAGCCTCCCAAAATCCTGATCCTTGCCCCCCCAAATTACACTCTGAGCACCTCACTAAGTGTCTAACACCCCTAACTGAGGGGGCAAATTCCAGTGTCACCCCCCACAAACAGAAAAGGAGCTGAGAAGACACCCCATATTCAGGATATACCAAGGGGAAAGAAGAATGAGCCCCTTCCAGACCCCTCCCACAATTCTGGGGAGGAGGGCTAACAGAATCAAGAGTGGAGGGATGCGCGTCCTGGGCTAGTGGTGGCCGGAGAGCCTGGGGTCTTGTTTGTCAGTGTGGGAGCGGGCCTCTGCCTCGAGGCGGCGGGCTGGAGCTCCATCACGTGGCTGAGCTGCTCGCTCCCAGGGGCGGGGCGGGTTCCAGCGAAGGACGTCTGACTGAAGCCAGGACAAAAGAGGAGGGGAGGACATCACAGAGCCGCCTCTTTAATGCCCCAATCAAGCCACCCCCACCCCCCTCCCCCAAATAGAGAACTACCAAGTTGGCAGCCGCACCTGCTGGTAGACCTCAAAGCGTTGGGCACGGAAGATGCCACCATAGCCAGACCCGGGGGATTTCAGCCTGGCATTGAAGCCTCCAGCGAAAGGCCTGCGGGCGAGAAAACAAGCCTCAGCCATGAGGGGGATGTGGGTGGGCGGGCAGGCGGGCAGGAAAGAGGCAAGTTCGCTGTTATTAACAAATAGAAGGCCAAAGGACTCAAAAGCTAGGGAGGTACTACCAAGCTGTGCGAACTGCTAGGATGGCTTTAAGAGCCCCAACATTTATTGTTTGTTTACGTGCACACAGCCCACCTTCCCCCGAAAAGAGCTCAACACGGCACACACGGTTCTTTCCCGCTCACGCTGCACTCCATAACCTTGCACAGTAGGTTAAGCCACCTTGGATGCCCAGGGTCCCCCACGGAGTCTTATGGCTGAGTACAGATTTGACCTCTAATCTTTCTGATCCTACTTTGACAAACTACAGCCTCTAGGCATCGTGTCTAATACATGCCAGAGCACTGACATGGAGTGAGAGCGTGTCCTTAAAAGAAAATCTAAGTTTCCTTTAAAGGGCAGCAGAAGATTACTCGGCGTTTATAAATAAAAGACTCTCAAAACAGTAAAATTGGAAGAGGTTGAGAAGGCCCCTGGGTCTAACCCTTTCCTCAACGCAGGGCTTCGAGTTGAAGCACCGCTGACAGAGGGCCTCCAGCCGCCTCCTGAAAGCCTCAGTGTGGGAGAGCCCATGGCCTCCCCAGGTCATGGGTTCAATTTCCATACAGCTCTAACAGTCAGGAGGTTTTCCCTGATGACCAGCTGGACTGTGGATTCCTGTATCTTGAGCCCGTTATTCTGTGTCTTGCACTTTGGGATGACTAAGAACACTAATCCTGACCCCGACTCTCCTCTCTGTGACAGCCTTTCAAACATTTGACAAGCACAATCTTATCCGTCCTCTCTTCTCCAGGCTGCGCAAGGCACAGTTCTTTCAATCCCTCCCCACAGGGGTTTGCTTCCGGACCCCAGATCATCCTTGCTGCTCTCCTCTGCACACGCCCCCGCCCCCACCAGCTCGTCTACGTCCTCCTTGAAGTGTGGTGCCCTGAACCGGATACAGTACTTCAGTTGCGGCCCAACGAGTGCTGAACAGATGGGAACCAACACATCACATCATCGTTTGACATCATTTGCTTTTCTGCACCCACAGGTCAATGTTGGCTCATAAATAACACTTCCAGAACTGGCAAAAACAACAGCCTAGAATATGGATTCCTACAGGGAATACTGTTCTGCAGCATCTCACTTGAGGTCTGCAAGGTCATCTCGAACTCACACAAATCCAAGATGCCTTTGTTTCAATACATTTCAAAACAGATGTGCCCCCATTTCACCTGGGCTGCACCTATACAGTCGTCAGGGAAAAGCCAACAGAAGTACTGAATGAATGTGCAAAGAAACTCATTAGCAGGCCCCTTCCATAGTCTGGAAAGCTACTGACTGGCACGCAGGACTCCTAGGCCAGTAAGGGATGGGACTGAGAAGCCAACTGGCAAACAGAGTGTTCAAGTGCTCGTGCTGAGGAGGAGATGAGGCCCAGGGGTTGGCCTGAAATTGCACTGGCCAAGCATGAGCCGGCCAGCCAGGCTCCCCCACTCTCCCCTGTGGCTTTCTCTGTCCCACAATGGGTACTCACCTGCCCCCAGAAGGGGGTCGAGACCCTGCAGACCCCAGACCACTGAGTTTTCGGTAATCTTGTAGTGGCTTCATTTCTAGAGTATGGAGCTGGGGAAGAGAAAGGCCGTCAGCGGGCAGGGCAGGGCAAGGCGACCCTGGCTGGCAAGCGGAAGGCCGGTGCCCAAGGCTGTTCTTTACCTCGCTACGGCCTGCTCCGCCATGAGGGAAGGCTCGCACAGCTGGAGCCACAAGGCGCCCGGCCAGCTGTCCCGGTGGCCGCAGGGCCTGGGTGGCTACGGGCACCAGGGGCATCGGGGGAGGTGGCGGCGGCGGTGCAGGGGCAGTAGGGGGTGCTTGCTGCAAGGAGCCGAAGTTCACCACGGGTGGCAGCTGGGGCGGCTCCACCACCGGCAAAAGCACCTGGGGCAGAATAGAGAGGAGACAGGCAGGTGCTGCACTGCGAGCAGGGCGGCACCCAGGGAGGGGCCTGGCTGCAAGCGATGGCGTGGGCTCACCTGCTGGGCAGGGCCGGTGGCAGTCAGGAAGTTGTTCTGGCCCCCTTGGCCCAGGGTGGCTGGGTAGAACTCAGAGGGGGAGGCAAGTTCTTGGCGCACCTGGAGAGGAGGGAGGGAAGGAAGGGAGACTAGCAGGTCGCAATGGCCTTCCAGAGCCTGTTCCCCAAAGGGCGAGGGGAGGAGGCAACGGGCAGCTTTGACTCTGAAAATTCCAGTCATTAGTAGGGACGGCTACCGCTCAGTGGCAGGCAGAGGATGCTCTCCGCATGCAAGGAATCCTTGGTGAGGCTAGGAAAGACTTCGGCAAACTGCCAACTGGGAGAACTGCTGCCGGTAGATTGAAGCAAGACTGTGACCGACAGACCAACAGCTTTGTGTCCAGAGAGGCTCCTGGCATCCCCACAACTCTTCACAGGGGTGCCAATTAGCAGACCTGCTCATTCTAGGAAGCACACCAAATCTTCAGTAGCTGGCACTATGCCACAGAAAGGGGTCTCAGCGCAGCGTGGCAAGAAAATCTTTAAGTAGGTGGCTGCCCCTCTTGGACAAATGAGAAGGAAGCACCACACATGCTGTGGTGGCAAAAGACTAAGTTCGCAGCAATTCTGCCTAGTCTGCCCTGGAGGCAGCCTGCTCTGAACCAGCCCCCGAACCTGTGGCACTAAAGGGGACCTCTGCAGAGCCCATGGGCACAGCCCCAGCTTTCTATTGGACAGACGGGGCTGCTGGCTACATGAAATGCTATCCCAGCCCTCCCAAGGTGTTGAACTACAACTCCCATAATCACCAGCCAAACTGGGGTTGCAGGTCAACATACTTGGAGGGTACCTGGTTGGGGAAGGCCATATGCCTCTTTCTGTGGCACTCTGACATGGAGAAGCTACCTGTGGACTCCTCTTCCTTCCTTCCGTCCACACGCCCCACCCCCAGTACCTGAAGCAGGGCTTGCTCGGGAGCCAGTTGGCTGCTGCAGAAGGCAGAGCTGTAGATGAAGGAAGGAGGGGGCGCCTGGTACAGCAAGCCTGTTGCTGGGAGCTTGGGAAGCTCAGCCGCCTGCAGGGCTGATATCTCCACGTACTGCCCCTTCAGGGCCACCCCTGAGAGCAAGGCTGAGCTGGGCAGCACTGCCCCTGATGCCGTCTGGGCTGGAGAGGCGGGGGCCGGGCTGGGCTGCAGGTACAGCGGCTGGGACCTAGTCAAGGAAGCAGCAAAGTTAAGGTGTACAGTAAGGCCTGCCCGGCAAAGGCAAGGCAAACAGGTTGTGCTGAAGGAGGCCAGGGTCTCCGGCCGCAACCAGCCAACCCCCTTCTTTGCCCTCCCCACAGCCTGTACCTGTACGTGTGCAGAGAGGGGGTGCTGGGCCGGTAGCCACTCCCCCCACTCGCGCTGTGAAGCTGAGATTCGAGCTGGGCAGTGGGGACCTGCAGCAAGAAGATGCCAAAAGGCCATCAGGCCACGTGGAAGACACCTGGCCCCCGTCCTTTAGGCAGCCCGTTGGCTCTGGCGCCCCCACGAAGCCCCTGTGCCAGGCAACCCCTTTCCCCGCCCTCTGTGCCTCAGTGGGTACCTGGTTCCCATAAAACAGCTCTGGGTACAGGCGCTGGCCCTGGCCCCTCTCACCTGGAAAGGGGGACAAGAAAGAAAAAGGGTTAGCCCCCTGAAGGACTCGCTCTCCCCTTCCTGTCCTGAATCTCACCCGTACCTGAGAACACAGATGTGTCTGCTGGAAGGCTGTGGATGCAGGAGGTGACTGCAGCAGCAGCAGCAGCAGGGGCCGCAGGGAAAGGTCTGGGCTCACAGGACCGACCAGGAGGCACCTCGGGGGAAGCTCTGCTGCTGGCAGGGGCAGGGGGGAGCAGCTCCCACTCCCTGGGCGCAGAGGCCAGCTGCAGAGAGAAAGGGGCCGATGAAGCGATGCAGCGGGACGAGCAGGCAAGCTCTAGTTTGCCCACCCCCTTTAGCTCAGAAAGGGGCAACCTCCAATTGTGTGGGATGGCAACTCCCATCAACCCCAGACAGCACAACAGTCCCACAACACTGGTAAGCCCCACAAGCTGTCCAGCCCTGCTCTGCCCTAACAAAGCTGATTTTGATTCACTTATCCAGCACGCTTCTGCGTTTCCTCTCTAGAAAGAGCGTGCTGCCGCTCGGAAAGATGCAGAAATACACAATCCATACTCAGTGAAGAAGGAAACTGGGGGAAGCCCCAGTGGAGCTGACTAAGCGCGCTCTGCAGAGGCAGAGGCAGGAGGCAGATCGCCAGATGTTGTGGATTTCAATTTCCAGATGTACACCCTTGGATACTTGAGATGCTCCAAGAGGGCGGTTGCACTTGGCACGCAATGTAGCCCTCCAAGCTGTGGACCCCTTTCCTGATGTGGATCCTCCAAGAGATGTTGGATTCAGAGGGACCTAATGGGCTATGCCATCCCTTACAGGCAGAAGGGGAAGCTGCCACTCCCTGTATCTGTCTGGTTGTCAGGCCACGAGCTGAGGCATGGATTTTCGTTCTCCGACTGAAGGCTGTGTGGCTCGAGCAAAGAGGCTGCTGTGGACCAGCCCACAGAGCCACCAACAACGAGGAAGCTCCCCTGGAGTCTCTCCTGCCTTCCCAGAGGAACGCGAGGGCACCCACTCCCAGGCTGGCCCCAGTTCTCCCCATCTGGCATGGCTCACCCCTTCAGCAAGTGCTTGGTGCAGCTCCTCCTTGTCCTCTTTTGGACCTTCATTCACCACAAAGCGAAGGTCAGCATCCTGAAAAGGGCAGAAACCCAACTAGGGAATGGCATTCACAATTTCCTGCTAGGCGCCGTCAGAAAGTTGATGGCAGAACTTGGGAGCGCTGCCTCCCTCCTCTTGCCCTGCAGAGGAGGAACTCCCGGCGGTCACACTTACCTTCTCGCTGGCTCCAAACTGGATGGGTGGGCAGGCCCCCGGGCCCTCGCGTGGGGGGCCTGGCTCATTCTTCGTCGCCCCCAGCCCCTCGGTGCTGTCTTTTGCCTTCTCTGCTCGTTGGGAACGCTCTGTGCCAATCGCACCCGGTGGAGGGTGGTCTCGGGGGGAAGGCTCAGGGGAGCTGCTCACCTGCCACAGGAAGAGAGGCAGACACTCGCGATCCCTTCTGCAGCAGGAGAAGGGCAGCCTTTCAGCCCAACAGCTGCGCCTGGCACGGCAGGCCTGACCACTGCGGCAGGAAGAGGCCAGCTGGCAGGAGGCCATTGCTGGCCTGGGCAATGCTCTCAGCAGCCACTAAAGCTGCCTAAACAACAAGCCGCCAGCCGCACCCAGTGGCATCACCCCCATTTGACAAGACGGAGAGGCGAATGGCCACCAGGTGAGGCCAGGAGGTCTTTCTGCACTCAGACCACACCACGTTAGCCTTTTAACTGCTGAGAGAGTGGTGGCCATTGGGTGGCATAGAAAACCAACCAAACAAACAAAATGAAAATGCAGCAAAAGATGAGGCAGCTCCCCTGGCCTGCAGAGAACCAAGCTGGGATTACTCAAGCCCCGAGACCACTGTTTGCCCACCTCGGAGTTAGACCACGCATGGCAGGGCTCCCCCGAGAGGGCTGCTACCCAGTTTTGCCCAAGATTCATCCACAAAAGCTTCTAGGTTGCTGCTGCTGCTGCTGCATATTTCTGTAGCACCAGCTGTGTGCTCTCAGTTGGGGGGAGCACTGGCAATGTGAGAGAGACGGGCCCAAGGCTGAAGGCTGAAGTGCAGCTGAAGCCTGCCAAGCCGACTGCTCCTGCTAGGAGAGCGGCAAGGGCCACGTGACAGCGCAGAGCAGGCTTTGGCAGCTGTGCCAAGTCTCCCCACACACCTGGCCAGTCTGACTGCAGGGAGTCCAACTGGGAAAGGCTGGTACAGCCTGAAGCCCCGAAACTGTTCCACACCAGATTACATACTTTTTTGTCCTTGAGTGGCTTGCCATCCCTGGCTGGGGGTGGCCGCCGCTTCTGTTCTTTCGGCTCCGCCCCTTCAGGTCCAGTGGCTGCCGTGTCCTCACCGCCTTTGCCAATGGTGCCGCTGCGCTTGGTGCCGGCATCCGGCGTGGCCTTTAGACCCCCGTCGGGAGAGCTGCGCTGGCTGCATGTGGCCGAGGAGACCTGCGAGTCGCTGCTGAGGTCTACGCCGCTGTCAGACAGGCTCATCTGGGAAAGGGGCCACTCAGAAATTGGCTGAAGAAGCCGGGACGCAATGCGAGAGCACCCCTCGCAGCCCCAGTGGCTAAGCCCAGCACCGCACTCTAAAGGGGGGCCTCCACGGCGCACCCCTCCCTCCCTCCCTCCCTCCCTCCCACAGGCAGGCCCTCACCTCTGTGCTGGCAACTTCCTCGAAGGCGTTGAGTGGGTCAATCCAGGGCTCCACAGAGGCAGGGCGGAAGCTCTTTCGAGAGGCGTCTGGGAAAGAAACAAAGGTTGGGCAGCATGGAGGCGCATGCCAGGCAGTGGCCCTGCTCCATCTCAGCTGTTCTTGAATCTCATTTCAGCCTGCCCACAGGTAGCCTTGTTCCAGTTTAACTCATGAGCCTTGTTCCAGTTTAACCCATGAAAAAAGTCACTCATTTCCAATTTGCAAGAAACCCCTTGGGGAAACTACCTGAACAAGAAAAACGTCCAGCTGCTCTCCTCCTCCCACTTCTGCCAAACACTCACCTGGGATTTCCAGGGGCCCCAAAACAAATGAGGAACAACTCACTAGAATTCAGCTGGTTCCAGATCTGTGGGGCTAGCCCCTCAGTGACTGGGACACTCCTGCTGCGAGGCTCCCCTGGGGTCTCCTCTTTGGGGGCTGAGAAGCCTGGGCCACTGGGGAAGGCTAGAGGTTCCTGTGAGTGAGTGAGTGAGTGAGTGAGTGAGAGAGAGAGAGAGAGAGAGAGAGAGAGAGAGAGAGAGAGAGAGAGAGAGAGAGAGAGAGAGCACATGCCCCAGTGGGGGCAGAAACAGGTGTCAGAAATTAAGCCAGATACCGTCCTTATCTGCCTTTCCCCCCAAATGCCAGCACTGTGTGGGAATCTGCCAACCTGCTGTAGGAGGTCCTGCTTGCGTGGCCGCTCCCGGCGCTTTGCAGCAAAGCTGCCCATGGCCCCAGGCTCCTTCAGAGGGGCGCTGCTGTTGGAGTGGAGTAGCTGGTTCTTCTCCAGGAAGCAGGAGTCTGAATGGGGAAGACACGGGCATGCCACTGATCTCTCAAGAAATGGACTGGGACTCCCTGCTTGTAGCTGATGGACTGGTCCTCAGCACCTCAGGCCAGCACAGGAAATGCCGTCTCAGGCCTTCCCATTACTTGGCCTTGGCAGCTACCGACTCTCATAAAGCCTGTTTGGGGAGATTTTCTGAGACAGAGGCAGCAGCTGGGATATTGTCTATACATATTCATACGCACACAGCACTCGGTACTGCTTCCAAGTGCATGCCCTCTCCTGTAGAGAACTGTTTGCCTGTGGAGTGGTATGTGCCATCGTGACTGAATGAGCTGGGGAGTGATCTTTTGCCCAGGGAAGTGGGAGCACACCAACGACCCAGCGAGTGGCACACCTGATCCACCCTGAGAGGAGCAGCACTCAAGCAATGAAGGGAGCGGAGCAAGCCTCCCCCAAGCCCACATGAAACATGGCCTCCAGTGCAGTGCTTGCGGCTTCTAGAAAATCTCCTAGGTGAGGCAGGGAAGCCTCGGGAGTTGCCCACAACTTTTCAGAGAAATACACTTTTCTTTTCTTTTTTCTTTGCAGTTACTGCACTCCACACCACTCGCCATCTCCTGCCCCTGCTGCGGTTTCTTTTCTAGCCTGTCCCATGAATACAACTCCCCCTTGGAAATCGGCTGCAGAGTATTGGTTGGTGGAAGCTGCCATTCCTGAGTCCACACGCAAAGGCAGCATGGCTGGCCCACTGGCCACGGACAGCACACGCTACCTGTGCTGCTGCTGCTTCTATTCTCGAAGCGTCCCAGTGGAAGGGCAGTGGGGCTGCTGGCTGCAGGCCCCAGGAAGGGTGGCTGGGCTGGCCCAGGGGAGGCTGGTTTGGTGTGACGGCTGCCCAGTTCAGCCAGGGCTTGCTGGATGCCAGCTGGGTCACTGTGGATGACACGGTCCAAACGATACACCGTGCTGGTGGTGGGGGCCGGAGGCAGGCTCAAGCCTGGTGAATGATCATCTGTGGTCCGGCTAGAGGAAGAGAGGGAGGGAGGGAAGGAAGGAAGGGTTACCAAGTGGAAGCCAACAGTCTCTGTGCAAAGTGGGGTGGAGTGGGTGGGTCCCATCCTCTCTCCTTGCCCACAGGCAACACCCCCTCCCCCACCTTCAACGTGGGATTATGTCTGGCACCCTAATAATCGAGGACAGAGCATGCCCTGGCTCTCTGCTCAGTTTTCTTGCTCTGTGCTGCCCTGCTGGTGGTTGTTTCTTTCCTATGGCCCCAGCCCCATGTACAAGGGATTCAATCAACACTGGGAGAGGGGAGTATCAGAGGGTTGTGGGGAGCATGACAACTACAAGCAGCAAAGTGCAATTTTGGTCATAGAAGAGGCAAGGATGTCTTAGTAATCCCACACCAAGGCCCGACTGAGGACTTTGTCTAATCAGAACTCTTTCTTTCTCTTTCTTTCTTTAATTTTTATACCACCCAATAGCCAAGGCTCTCTGGGTGGGTAACAAAAGTTAAACACACGAACAAGAAACAAAAAAAATAACATAGAAAATAAAACCACAGTTAATTGTAACCAAATCAGCACAGAGGTGTAACAGCAGTACAGGATAAAATGCAGCATTAAAACTAAAATTTAAAAGTTAACTGTTGAAATACTGGGAAAAGAAAGAGGCTTTCACCTGCCGCCAAAACGAACACAGAGAAGGTGCCAGGAGCACCTCTTTAGGGAGCTCATTCTATAGCCACACTCAAAAAGGCCCTTCTCCTGGTAGCCTCTGTCCTCACTTCCTTTAGAGGTGGCTCCCAGAGAAGGACCTCCAAAGATGACCTTAGGGTCTAGGTAGGTACACATGAGATGAGATATTCCTTCAGATAACCTGGCCTCAAGCTTTTCAGGACTTTAAATGTTAATAAAAGCACTTTGAATAGGGTCTGGGCTTCAAGTGGCAGCCAGTGCAGCCAGAAGAGAACTGGCGTAATATGCTCTGGTGAATGAGCTCCCATTAGCAATCTTGCTGCCCTGTTTTGGTCAGCTGAAGTCTCTCAACTGCTATCAAAGGCAGCCCCACATACAGTGCGGTAACCCAAATGAGAGGTTAACAGAGCATGAATTACCATAGCTAGCCTCTCTCTGTCCAGATAGGGTTGCAATTAGTATATCAGAGGTTAACTCTGAAGTGCTTTAGAGCATCTTGGTCAAAGAGCTAAGCGACACTGGGGTCATTCTCAACTGAAAAAGCAGAGCTTTCAGTACTGAAGGAGGAGATAAACTGTGGTGCACATAAAGATGAAGCTGCCTCTAAAGTCTGGACAGGAAAGATCATTGTCACCCTAAGTATGAATGCGCCAAATGTGGCCCACTGGGATCAGGAAACAGTCCCCCATTCCTACACCTCCTCCTTGGTTTCTTTTCTAGCAGTTTTCCTTGTGCCCATCAAGACCCAGGAATTGTGCATTAGAGGTTGCCTGCAAACGTGCTTCTGATGACTAGAAGGGGGAAGAGGTAAATGGAGAGACAGCTCGTCCACAGGCAAGACTGGCAGCAAGTGGCAAGTTGGGCCTAAGGAGGCACTGCTTGGGGGTGCAAAAATCAAGACTGACAATGTACAGCAGCACAATGAGACAAGACCAACTGGGGAGAAATTTCAGCTGATGCCCCACACAGTTGTCCTGAAAGCTTTGGCAGAGCCAGTAATGCCTAAGCGCTGCCATCTGCTCTCTTCCTCCTCTCCCCACCCCAAGCTCCATTCCTCAGATCAGTCACTGAACTCCAGGCAACCAACCTGGAGCATTCTAGCACACCTCACAGGGCTGTTGTCAGGATAAAACAGAGAGAAGAGTTATGTATGTGGCCCTGGGTTTCTTGCAGAAAAAGGGAGGAATATAATACTTAACTCCATCTGGCCACTGGCATTATGCTCTGTGGCTGCCTGCCTTTGAAGGCAATTTGGAAAATGCTGCTGCTCATCTATTGACAGATCTGGGTTGGCACATATTCGCCTCCCACTTATTTTGAAACTTCTGCCTTTGCCACCAGTGTGTTTCTAGGCCGCAACTGTAATCTGAACAGAATTTCAAGCCCTACCTTGCCCAGATATGGGCAATTAAGACCACCACTGAATTCTGTTGCACACTGAAGGCAACCCGGTCTCCCTGAGGAACTTGTGGCCTTGCCATGAAGTGCCCTCTCTGCAGATCTTTGTATGGCTACCCCAGGCTCTTTCCCAGGGTAGTTCAAGCCTTGAGATTTACCAGACTTGTTCCTTCTGTGCTGACACGTTGATGAACATGTAAATGACTAACAGGATCTGTACTCTCTATCATTGCAAACCACTGTGGATTTCTTTAAAAATAGAAACTAGCATAGAAAATTTGCAAAAAAACACAATTGCTCAGTCACCCTTGTCTGACCCCACCATTTTAGTACCCACTTCGATTTCCTTCCCATCCACTGGTCAGCCTTAGTTCAGCATACTTCACCCCAATGGTGACACTGGCTGGGGATGATAGAAAGTGCAGTCAACCAGGATGCGGGATGCCACCCCAATCAGCCCAAACAATCCAGATGTGAATTCTTCGCCACGCCACTCATGGCACTGCCTGACTTCCCTCCCCCATATCCAGATCTGGCCTGCCTCTCTGGCAGCTCCAGACCCCATGCGCCACTCCAAGAACTTGCCTGCGGTTCTTGGGTGAGGGCCAGCTCCTCTTGTCGCCTCCGCTGCGCCCACTGCCACTCCCTCCGCGGCCGGTTTTGCCTCCACCCCCTGGCCCAGGGTTGGATCGCCGGTTCTGTCGGTCCATGCCAGGCCGCTGGCTGGAGAAGCTGCGCTTGGACATCTCTTTCCGCTGGGCCAAGCTGAGCTCGTTGCTGGAGGGCCGCCCCCCCACAGAGGGTGTGCCAGAACATCCGCCTTTCAGGAAGGCGGTGGGGGGAGGCCCCCCGGGCGCTGGCTCCTTCTCGCCACCCCCCCGGCGCTCAGTGAAGTCGCTGCTTTCTGAAGCAGTCTCCCACTCCTCATTTGCCTGGTCTGAGTTCTGGTTGGACAAGTCTGGAGACTTGGTGCCTGCCACACGCCGGGCAGCTGACTCCTCCGGGAGAGGGGCTGTCGGTGCTGGGGAGAAGGGCTGACCTGCCCGCTGCTCACCGTTGAGCCGGGCTGCATTCTCGCGCTCCTGCTTCAGCCTCCGGAATCGGGGCGGCTTGTCCTGCTGCTGAGAACGTCCATGGCGCCGCCGCCGGGGTGGCCGGTCAAAGGCACGCTCTGAGCCGGGGCCAAGTGTCTGCTGTTTGGGAGGGGCTTGGAAGCCACTGGGATCTTCCAAGGTCACGGCTGGAGGTCCTGTGGCGACCTTCTCTTTCCCAGAAGACTCCAGAACTGCCTCTTGTTGCTTCTCAGGTTTCCTGTTTGGTTGGGGCTTGGACGGGGGGCTCCATCCCCCCGGTGGTGCACGGCTGCCTCCTCGGCCCCGGCGTGAAGGGACACCACGCGGTGTGAAGACACGTCCGCCACGGGTGCCAGGATCTGAGAGGCGCGGGGGCATTTTGTCAGCAAGGCGAGGCAAGCCAGGCTGGTGGCAAGAAGGACCAGATGGCGCCGTCACTGGGCCACCCCGGCTGCGCTGGCTGGGGGTGGGTTCTTTGGTCACCTCCTTGTCTGAATGGGCCACATCGCTGGCACTCTCGTGGGTTTCACTTCCTGTTTCTGAACCTCGCTGCCGGCGCCTTTTTGGGATTTCTTCGTACTCTGAGCCTTCACTACGTGTTTCGCTGGTGTTGCGCGGTCGGAAGCTGGAGCCTGGCCCAGCAGCTTTTCCAGTCCCATCGTCCAGCCGGTAGAAAGGCTCACGGTAGCTGCGGAACTCCCGACTCCTGCCTCGGCCGCCTCGGCCACGGCCACTGTAGGCACCACGGAAGCCCCGTCCCCGGGCAAAGTACTCTCCGCGGCCCCGGGCCCGGCCACGGCCAGTGTAGCCCCCACGCTCGTAGGGGCCCTCTCGGCGCCGCCGACTGGGTGAGAGCGGGCCCTGCTGCTCCCTGGGTGGCATGACAGGTCCGCCGTTTACCACCGGCTTGGCCTTATTCTCCTTGCCAGGCTTAGGAGGCTCCTTTGGGGGTTCTGGCTTGCTACTCACAGGCTCCCCACCCTCCTTGGCCTTCCCAGTGGGACGTATTTCCTCACTGTCCTCTTTTACCTCCTTGGCAGGGGGTGGCTTCTTGATAGGCCCAGCTCGGCGAGGGGCCTTGTCCCCAGGAATATCCTCGGTTCTCCGGCTGCTGCTGCTGCCCGGACGGGGACCCCAGCGTGTCTCTGTCCTGGACTCCCGCCGGGGCTGCTTGTGGAACTCATGCTGCTGCCGTGGAGGCTTCTCCACCCGTCGCAGAGCCTCCTCTTTGACCGGAGGCTCCTCCTTAGGCTGCTCTGGGGGAGCTTTCTTAGCCACCACGGACCGAATACCCAGAGGCTCAGCTGATTTGAGCTCTTCAGGGGGATCTCGATGCAGCAGCTGGGGCTCCTCCTCGCTTTTGCGAGACGGCTGGATTAGGGGCTCGGGGCGCCCATTCCTGTTCACCTCCGCTGGTGCTGCCAGAGCCACGCCGGCTTGCCAGGGGGCGCCTGGCCGCGGTGCCTCATCCACCGGGAAACGGTGCAGTGGAGCAGGGTTGCCATTTTCTGAGAAACCCTGGTAGTTCCCCATGTAGGGCTGTGGGGTGATTGCCTCACGCAGGCGAACAGGGGGCGTCTCACTCCTGAAAGAGGAAAACAGGGACTATCAGCCCTGAGGAAAGCCACTAGCGTCTCCTCTCTCAAAGGGCTATGCCAGAGGAACAGGAAAGCACAATTTGGTCTCTCTGGGTGTGGGGCCCAAGATATGGCCCACCCTTCCATCATGGAGGTCTGCAAAATCAATCACAGATATTCCAGATATAAGACTCCAGGGCCCACAGATCAGAAAAAGCGGGACTCCCAGATCAGCACTGGTACGCTTCATTCACCTGGGACCGCACATTCCCTGCCCCGCCACCCTCCAAGGACCTCACACCTTAAGCCTTTCTCCTCCTCCTCCTGGCGGAGGGATGCTGCTTGAGGCCGCCCATCCGCACTAGCGGGGGTGTTGGCAAAGACATCTCCAGCCCAGGCCAGCTTGGGATCAACGGGTGGGGTGCCCCGCTCTCGAAGGATGGGAGGGTGACGGTCAAACTGCTCTGAGCTGGAGCCCCCACTGTCCGATCGCTCACGGGACAGAAGACCTGAGGGAGGAAAAAAGGGCAATGCACGCCCAGATGCATGAGTCACGCACAATGGCTCCTGCACACTTCCAAGCTCCCCGCCTCTGGGCCAGTCAGGTGTACCTGGCTAGTCCTGTGCCTTCCTCTGCCTGCTTACCGGTAGCAGAGCTGGGGCTTCTGCAGCACTACTTACCAGAGGGATGGACCCCTGGTGGGTAGAAATCCATGGGGGGCCGCCCTTGCATCATGCGGGGGTCCATGTAAGGCGGGATCATCATCCAGCGAGGGTCAAAGTTCATCTGCGGCATTGGTGGAGGTCGCCCGATGGCGCCTGGGTACATGCCTTTGGGTGGTGCCTGCTGTGCTGGAGGGGGGGCTGGGGGCGGCGGCTGCGCCTGCGGCTGCCCTGGTGGCCCAGGCTGAGCGTGGACGGTGCTCGAGGGGCCCAGAGTGGCCAGAGGAGCACCTGCTGTTTGCTGCTGGGCTGAAGAGGCGGCCAGAGGGGGCTGGACCTGGCTGTGCTGCTGCTGCCACTGCTGCTGCTGCTTTAGCAACTGCTCCTGGAAAGGTGGAGGGTGGGGGAACAGTGAGCACCTCCACAGTGGCTCCCTGAGGCCAAGTTCCTGCTCACTTTGATTCGGGGATCTCCGTCAGTGGAGAAGCACTTGTGGCTCAGGGAGCTGTGAGGACTTCTGCAGGTGTCAGGGACTCCAGTATGAAAGCTCGCCACAGCACTGGGTGCTTCTCCACCCCTCTTGAGAGCATGCTTTCCACTGCTAGCCCAGGCATCAACCTCTGCTCCCCTTACCTGCTGCTGCCGCTGGAACCGCGGAGGCAAGGACTTCTGGTACTTGGAGTAGCCGAGCGTCTGTGCTGGAGGTGGCTGGCGTGCCTGGAGAACCATCTCCCCTTTGGGCTCCACCTTGGCAGGGATGGGAGCGGCCGGAACAGCAGGCCCAAGCACAGCCGGTGGCTCTTCCCTCGCTTCAGGTACTTCCTTGGGTGGAGGAGGCAGGGGTGGCTCAACTGTGGGGCACAGAATGGGAAGAGGCAGACTCCGTGAAGCATCAGTGTGCTATGCTCATGCTCCAGATCCTGCTGTAAAGCCCTGTCAACCCAAAGGAACACCTGCCTCTCCCTACACTAGCAGGTGATGTGCCTTAAAATCTGGTGCTTTGAGGAAGGGTAGTTTACAAATATTCAAATAAATGAAAAATGCCTCTCCAACTTGCAGATTACCTGCTGAGACCTTGTTCCCTACATACCGTCCAGTGCTGAAGAAATTCAGACTATAAAGCCGTGCACCTACCTGGATCTGGTTGTGGTAGCATACGTGCCCTGAAAAATACAAGTTTTCTACTTTTTCCAATTTGCACATTAACACTTATTTTACTTGACCAAGTCAACTTTAAGAAAAGTACTCCTGGAGGACCATGTAAAGTATCATTTAATATGCCCAGTTTCAACAGGCTGCCAGTTTTAGTTATTGTGTGTGGCAGGCTTGTTCCTCAGCTTCGTTTCACTGCATGTTAGTGTTCGAGAGAAAAAGCTCATTTATTACAAGTTTTCTAAATGGAGAGATTGTGGCTGGGTGCCAACAGGACTGCCTCCCCAGTTCTGGATGAACTCTAGGGCTGATTCTCATGACCAGTCATCACTCAGTGACTACATTATCAACAGAGCGCCTGTGTGAGTGTTGTGAAGGCTCTTTCACACACTGCAAAATGGAGGATGTTTATCCATGTGGCTATGACTCACTGGGCAAGGACCCACACCAAGTGGCATCCATCCATGTGAATCAACCCATGAGATCAGGAAACTGGCCAGCCCTATAAAATGAAGTTCTTCTCCAAGTGATCACACCTTTTGAGACTGGGCCTTTTTGCTAGTGGCACCTATTGTGGAACATTCGTTAGGGCACCTGCTTGACATGGACCTTATTATCTGATAGCTAATGGTTCCCAATCTGAACCCTTAACAGATTCATTTATTGCTGCTTGGTTGTTATTCTTTTATTAGTGCAGCATACAGCATGAACCCAGACGTTGTCTCTGTTTTTCACTTGCACAGTGGGGGTTAATTTTCTTGTGTTTTCACCTGGTGACCTATTTTCTGTTAGCTCCTTGGAACTTCTCTACCCAACTGTGTGAGCGTGAACATTTTTTATGAATGGCACAAACAAGTTACCGGGACTGGCTGAGTCCAAGCTGCTTCCACTGCTGCCGCTAACGCTATTTCGACTTTTGGTTGGTGGAACAGGGTCCTCTTTCTCTCTCTTTTCCTCTGGGGGTGGTGGAGGAGCAGGGGGGGTGGAGGGCACTGGAGTGGGAGCTGGAGGAGGAGCAGGTGGCTCCTTGGGAGGTTCTGGCTTCAGTCGCTTGTCTGGAGCACCAAACTTCTCATCCAGCCGCTTGAGTTTCTCTGCACAGGCAGCTCGGCGCTCCTCCTGCATGCGCCGCTCCTCTTCTTCCCGCCGACGCCGAGCACGCTCCACTGCAGCAGAGATCTCTGAGGAGGACTGCTTTCGGCGTTGACGCCAAGCTTCATCCTCATCCTCTGGGGGAAGCGGTCGCATTGGCCGATCCTGCAGAGGTGAGAAGAAATGTCTTGTTTCTAGGCTGCTCCATTAATGAACCTGTTTCCCTAAGCAAGGCAATGGGAATGTTCCCTTGCAACTTACTTTATTCTCTCACCACTTCACCCCTTTAATAACTCCACACAGAACTTCTATTAAAAGCTGAGAAAAATCTGGCTAGCTAATTTCAGCAGGGCTACATAGCAGTCTTAATTCCACCACCCACACCACAAACACATTTTGGTTTGGGCAAAGGGTTTAACATGAGTATCTTAGCTCTTCTAAAAGTATCAGCATGTTGTGTTAGTCCTTAAGACTGTAAATTTATGTCTGAAAGGGTATGCATTATGGCTAGTGAGGTCTTAAGAGAAGACAAAGAAGTAACCAAGCAAGACTTCAAGTGTTCAGGATCACACATGCCTTAAGTATAGTGCTGGATCCCTCCACGCGAGTCACAAAGCAGAGCAACACAAAACAGGCTACAGAATCTAGTTTCCCTTAGTGCCTGCTGCAATAAGAACAGCTGCCCTGCTTCGACCACGTGGTATTCTCATTGCTCTTCTGCCTGTGGAATGAAACTCATCAAGCAAACAGGAACTGCAGTGCTTCTCAAGCTCAAATGCATGTCCCACATAATCCAGAAACACAGCACTTCTTACAGGGATCCACACATTACATCCAGGCTTTAGTGGCCAAAATTTTGTTGTACTAACATTCAAAAATATACTAGTGCCTCCAAAAATAAATAATGCCTTTCTACAAAGTGTTCTACTCTTCTCACAGAATTAAGCAGAGGAGCTAATAGTGAGAAGACACTGTAGCCCATTTCCTTGGGTCCTTAAAGGTTTCTCTTGGAAAAATACATGCTACCTTCACTGCCCTGGCAAGTCCCAGCACAGCAAGCTTGTTTTCAAAACCAGCCCTTCTCTCTTGCCCAGCTCTAGATTCTTTCTTCTCTCCAGCATCATCTCTTCACAATTCAGAGTTTGTCTTCCCCTGCTTTCTTCTAGTGCGGAGGTTTGAAAAACCTGCTGCAAATGGGGTCAGGTGCAGACGCAGAGGGAAGCAAGCACTCAAGCAAGCAAAAGGAAATGTGAAGTTGCCCTCTTCCGTTCAGTCTATTTGCAAAGCAAACCTCCTTGAAGTACTTTAAAAAGTGGGGAAAATGTTCTTCAAAATATTGGAATGAAGTGGCGGGACCCTGTTGACTGGGAGGTATTCAGAAGGGATATTTCCTCAAGGCCAGGACTGTGGTTAGATATCAGCTGTTACTGCAAAGTTCCAGGAAGAGAATAATGTTGGGGAGGGGGGCTGCGTCAGGGGAGAAGCCTTGCATATAGAGAGGGAAAGTGTAGAAATACTTACCAATATCACCCAGAATTCCCTTCCCCACCCCACCCTACTCCAGGATTTTATGGCAGCTCAGTATAGCTACCGCAAAGCAAAAACACCAAACATTCTTTTTTACCAACATCAAAGGCTCTCTTAGTCTTGGCTTGTTAAGGGAGTGGATTTGCTGAAGGTCAAATCCTCTGTGCTACGCTCTCTTGCATTCCATCTTGGATTCAGCCCCACCATACAGAATAGATCCTCTCCTCCAGTGAGCATGATATGTTGTGTGTGTGTAGGCACAAGTGCATGTATACGCACATATGACAAATCTGACAATCTTGGGATTCTACACAGCCCAAATTTGCTACTAGGGACGCAGTTCACTGTACCCCTGAAGGGACAAGCAGGGCTCACTGCCTCTTACTAGGAACCTAGCGAGTTGCACCAAGCCTTATGGTTGGTGCCTGCAGCCTAAAAGGCTCTCAGGCCAACACAACTGGCAAGGACAGAGCAGCTGGCGAGAGATGCCTCAAGCCAGTGACATCACATGCCTTGCCTTGCTTGCAGCTTGCTATCCCCGCTGAAATGAGCAACACCTGAACAGGGACAGGGATGAAAGGGAGCAAAGAGAAAAGGGGGAGTGCAGAAAGACTGACAAAACGAATGACCAACAAAAAGGGAGCACAAAGGAGGATGTGACCTGGGAAAGGACAGCAAAGGGCACACACACTGCTTTTGGCTGGAGCAGGGAGTCAGATTACAGGGTGGTTTAACCCTCCACAGTACGCAAAGTCTGCCTCCTTGGGGAAAAGAAAGCCTTTATTTGCTGCCTTTATTGGCACTCTTCAGGTTGGGCTGAAGAAGTAAATTAATACCTCTGTTCTGGAGAGTAAGGAAGATTGGGGGATTGAACAGGGTTGTGTCTTAGATACAAGCTGACATGAGGAACTATTGGGGAAGCAAGCAGCAGGCCTGAGCTTATCACAGGCTATTCATTTAGTGGTTCCCGGAGATAATGGTTGTTTCCTAGAGATGAGAAGATCCATTCTGTGATGAAAAGCAAGTTTATTTATTTATTTATTTATTAAAACATTTTTATGCCGCCCCATTCGCCGAAGCCTCGGGGCGGCTTACAACATAGCTAAGTTATTGTTTTATAAAATATAAATCCCTCTTTTGGGTGAAGTTTAAATGGACTTTGGTGAATGTAACTAGGGAAACCTTCAATAAAATCAAGTCAAATGCCTTTTGATTGAGGAAGCAACAGATCAGGGGTTCTCAAACTTTTTCACCAGGGGGCCAGTTGAAAGGTGCCGATGCTGGGCGCGGGCCGGAAAGGTGGTGCTGGCGGTGCACGCGGGCCGGTGAGGTGAGGTGGGGGAGGGCACGTGGCGCGAGGCAGCGGCTTGCTCGCTTGGAGATCGTTTTCTCTGAGCGAGTCCAAAACTTTCCCCCTGTGAGCAAGCCACCTCCCCGCGTGTGGGGTGAGGCAGGTGGTGGCGGCAGGCACGGCAAGTCCAAAACCTCTGAGGCGGGCCAGATGAATGGGCATGGCAGGCCAAATCCGGCCTGTGGCCCACAGTTTGAGGACCCATGCAATAGATCAAGGAGGGCTTTGACATTCCCTTTCCTCCACACCTGCTAACAACCCCTCAGTGGGAATCGACACTCACACAGCAATTTTTCCATTATCATCCCTACCAAAGCAGGAGCCATTGCAAAGCAAATTTCCCTTCCACATAGGCCAATGCTGTTGACCTCAATCATGAGCAAAAAAACTGAGGCCTGGTTCAGATATAATGACAATGCAGACATTGGCTTGCCTGGGAAGAGCCAAGTTGGAATTTTCCAGTTCTCACATGATGACGACAAATGAATAAGTGTTTAACTATGCCCACTTACAGAAGCAGCCACACAGGAGCAATCCAGCAGCATAAACCAGCTCTAAACCAAGAAGCCTGCCAAATCCTGGCTTACTGTTCATCCAAACTGGATCTATCATTGACACAACTCAAAATTCATTTCTATGTCTGGGAATGGGGAAAGCAGTGGAGGGAGAATTCAGCATTGGAATACTAATTCTCTTGGTAAATAAAGATGGTTTAGAGCAGCTCAGAGCCAAAGCAATTAGATGATGGGATCCAGAAGCTTGCAGACTTCCACCCACTGCACTCCAGCCAAAAGATTCCACTGCAATTATGCATCTATAGTTAGATGCATTATTCCCCACCAGAAGCACCATCTTTTTCTTTCATCTCAATCTTGTGCCTTCATTTCAATATAATGACAACCCTTTATGGCCCACTATGAATCACTAACTGGGTTTGCATAACATGACAGCACATTGAGGGCACCAAACCACTGTGGGTTGTTGTGACAAGTGACCCTGCCTGTCTCAGCCAGTTTCTAAGTGCTGTTTGAACTTATCAACTAAGCAGCAAGGACTGGCAATCTTGCAAAATACTTCAACTGTAAGGAGAATCGGATGGGACACTATGGGGGAAGGATGACAGCATAAACTGTAGCTGGGCTGCATCATGCGAGAAGATGCACCTCAAGGAGGAGCTTCTAGTACACAGAATTTTAATGTAGCAAGGAAGAAGTGAGGGGAGGGAATCCAGGTGATGCGGAGGCAGTTTCTGGTAGGGCAAGGCACTGAGGTCACATGAATCATGTTGCCCTGTACAGTGGTACCTTGGCTCACGAACTTAATCCGTTCCAGGACTCTGGTCGTGAGCCAAGTTAAATTTCCCCATAAGGTTCAATGTAAATAAGGTTAATCTGTTCTGTAACCATTTTTTAAATCAGAAAAATGTGAAGCAAAGTAACAACAAAGATTGCAGTCATCTCCCCCCTCCCGAGCACAAGTGCGGCCAAATCCCCCCTGCCCCAGCATGACCGAGATCGCGCCTGTCATCCCTGCATACGCCCGTCATCCCGGCGCGTTGGGGGTGGGGGGGAGACATGGGTGTGATCGTGGCTATCTCTTCCCCGCCCCCAGCACAATCACAGCCATCTCCCCACTTGGGGGTGGGGAGGGGAGATGGCTGCGATTATGCTGGTTGGGGGGGGGGAATGGCTGAGATTGCGCCCATCTTTCCTGCAGGAGCACACACACGCCTTCCCTGCATGAAAGCAACTGTGATCGTGGCCATCTCTCAACTCTGGGGAAGGGGGCGGGGGAGATGGCTGTGATCTTGATTGCTACCCAATGCGGAGTTCGCGACCCACATCAAAATTTTAATGAAACTTTTGTTCATGACCCGATTTGTTTGTGAAGCAAGGTGTTTGTGAGCCCAGGTACCACTGTATTTGAAATGTGTTTCTGTGACTGTCTTAAAACCTTTGCTTCTCTTTACCTGGAAACCACAGAGGCCAGAGCATCTGCTTTGCTTTGCATGCAGAAAGTCCAAGATTCAATTCCCAGCATTCCTAGTGGGGCTGGAAAAAATCCTGCCTTAGACCCTGGAGAGCTGCTAACCATGGGTGCTGATGATACCAGGTTAGAGGAACAAAGGTCGAACTCAGCATAAAGCAGCTTCCAACCCAGCTGTAACCCTAATTTACTTTTATACTCCATGATGGAATATTAGAATCTAGTCTTCATGCTTCGTTTCAACCTGAATCGCAGTTGCCAACCCTGAGCACTTGGAAGCCTCACAGCCCGCAAAGACTCACCGGGAAATCATTGGGCTGTCCCCAGTTGCCCCGGTTGGGTGGAGGTGGCGGCGGTGGCGGCGGCCGGACTGCAGGTGCAGATGTTGCTGGCAGCTCTTTGGCACCCTCTGGAGGATATGAGTTTTCAGCCCAGGCTGTTTTCACTAGAGGATGATCCTCTTTTGGAGTTCCAGCCTTCTTCGTATCTGTGCCTGATGACTGGCTTTCAGGGCCAGAAGCCTCATCATTGCTTGGTACAGATGCAAAGGAAGAGAAAGAGATCAGACAGGGCTTGGAACTGGGGTGGGAAGGAACAAGAACAACTTTGACTCATGTGTCCTCAAGATACAGCTACAGCTTCGTGGGAGCTGCTATTTTGTGAGGAGACCACTTATGGCCAAGGGTTGCCTTTCCTACACAGGTAGGACTGATTGTGTGTGTCCTCTTTCCCAAGGAGTTGACATCCTCAAGTGCCCATTTTGTAAGTCCAATGGCAATTGGCCCCATGAACAGCTCACTACCAATTCTCACCGGTTCTCAGTGGTTTCTTCATCAGAGTCTTTCCCATCTTCTTCATCACTGAATTTTAGTTTCTCAGTGTAGTCTACTTCTTCATGGGCTCCTGAGGAAACAAGACAAGCAGCTTCAGATTGACTGAGCAATAATAGAGCTCTGGACAGGAAATGTTATAAACAGGTGCCAAGGGTAGTCTTGGAGGGTGCACTGTTACCTGCCCAGCCTTCATCATTCTCCTGGTCCAACTCATCAAATTCTTTTAGGTCATCCTGCTTGAGGACAGGTGGCCGGCTCACAGTCTCTGTCACGCGCACTGGAGGTTGTGAGGGGCGGGGTCCTGGGAGCCGCTGAAACCTTAAAAGGATCGGGATTAAAGGAGAAAACAGCAGGATACTGATTAGCAGAAGCCCCACCTCAGCCTGCTCTTCCCTACCCAACCAAAAGATGTTGTAACCACCTAGAACATGGATAGGCAACATGAGGCCCTCCAGATGTTTTGGCCTGTCATCCTTAGCCGTCGTAAGCAACATATCCAATGACACAGGATGTTGGGAGCTGTAGGGCAAAACATCTTAAAGGGCCACAACTTGTCCATTCCTGCCCTAGGTTCAAGCAGTATGAAGCAGGATCTGCCTACAGAGGTCTTCCCATGTTCACCTGCCCAGTTTTTTCTTCATGCGATCAGAGGGTAGAAAATTGTAGTAAGAGTTGTGAGGTGTGAAGGCAAAGTTTAGATCCTCCTTCCCCAACTGGATGTTCTTCAGATGTGTTGGATACCATTCCCATCAGCCAGTCAGCATGGTCAGGAATGCCAGGAGTTGTCATCCAAAATATCTGCAGGGCACCAGGCTGGGGAAGGCTGGTTTAGAGTTTTGTAGTGCAGTGGCTGCTAGGCCATATTGTGCCACGCACAGGAGAAGTTCCTTTGAGATCAGACAGTAGCCTTGCACTCTTGGTACAGAATCAGCTGCAACTCCCTTACTATAGTATTGAATGATGGGAGACCAATGGAGTCATTCCTCTTTATTTTTGTGAGGATGCTGGAAGAAGAGAAGGGAATGCTACCTCTCAAGGGCCTTTACCATTCCAAAGATGCCATCTCCAGCTCCCCTTGATCTGCCTGGCCCCACTGATTTGCTTTTGAAGCATATGAACTCTGCCCGCAGCCTGGCCCTTCATGGATCTTATTTATTCTTGGAGATGCTCAAAGCAAACCCTTAAGTAAAATGGGTGAAAACAGTTTCAGAATCCTTTTACTGGACTCTAATATGCTCCCACAAAAAACTCTCCTGGCTCCTCTACCACTACCACCACCAGTGGGCTCCCACCTCCTTCTAGCGAGCAGTCCACCTCCCTTCACCCAGGCTCTAGCCCTACCTACACGAACCCATCCACCCCCTGCTGCCTAAGCCACCTAGCACCATAAGCATTCAACTAAGCTTTCTACTTACCTCTGTGCCTCTGCTGTGGGATAACGGTACGGTCCCTGTGGCCCATATGGAGGTGGGAAGGGGAGGTATGGGGGATACATCTGTGGTAGGGTAGAGGAGAAACAGGTTACTGATGGGTTTGCCAATTTTCCTCTGCTCTCTAACATGGGCCACCTCTCATACTTACAAATGGCGGCATCATCCCCCGGTATGGAGGAAACTGAGGCGGGACATTGGGCTGCATGCCGACCCCAGCCCGTCCATCCTCAGGCACCAGCTCCCCGTCAGTGCCCCGCCCGCCTCCATCCCGCCAACTGGTTGCGTCTGCAAGAGATGGGGAGGGAAGAAGAGTTAAGGATGAGGCACCCCCAGTTTGCACTGAAAGGGATGCCCCCTTGCCCCAGGGTTGAGGATCAGTTGTTCAAGCTATACCACTTACTCTGGGGGCGGAGGTTTGGTCCGGGCCCATACGACGCATCGGTAGTGTCCTTTTCTTTGCCAGCTTTGTCCTGGTCGCCAGCCGCCTGCAGGGTCGGAAATTCCTCGCGAGAGAATCGCGACAGTAGGCTTGATCCCTTTCCACCTTAATGTTACAGGAAAATAGTGCAGGTGGATCCCTTTACATGATCACTCCCTCACCAATCTTATGCCTCTGGAGGACTTTCCTCCAGAAAGTAGCTGTCCAAAATTTGGGCAAGGGATGGTGGAAAGCACTGGACAAAGCCTGAATGTGCCACCTTGGACCTCAGCATTTTGCACTGTCCTGCCCTCTAGTGCAGTGGTTTTCACCCACTGGTCCACGGGAGAATTCCTGCCGGTCTGTGGGGGCTGCATTCCGCTTGCTGTGGACCAGCACAGGGACTGGCTGTGCTCCACCTCTTCCTCAGCTGGCATCCTGTTTGTGGAGGATGCGCCAGTGCCACGGGGGAGAGGCAGGGAGGGAAGAGATGAGGGGAGAGATAGTAGCAACTGAACAAAAGTGATGATGATGATGGGCTCATACAAAAGTTCATGGACTTGATGAAGAACAGGAACCCTGACAAGATCAAAGGCTTAAGATGACCAGAAAGGGCATAATTTACTGATTAAACTGTGATATTTCTCAATTCCTGGATTTCCAGCTACATACAACTTGAGCTGGGACAAACTTACCATCTCCTTGTGCTCCATGGGTAACGCTGGCCTGTGCCCAGGACTTTACCCCGCTTGGTACTGTAGGGGGATTCTGAAAGAAGATTGGTGTAGGTCAAAACTAAGTAACAGACCTTCCTGCTAGCTCCCTTGTACTAGTATTCCTTAACAGCTTGGACCAAACCTAGAGGACCACATCAATTTGTTTAAAACCAAACAGCATTTGGCACTCAAGGAAGAACAGTACATAAGTGTGGTGCAAAAAAAGCAGCAAAGTAAGGATCCTTACTCCTTGCTGTGCAATTATTCACATGCACAGTCCTGGTTTGGATAAAATACTATACTATGGTATAATGTAATGTGAATGATCTTAATTGGGAAGCAAAAACCAGTATTTCCACTTGTCTGATTGCTGGCTGTCACTTCCCAAAGGTGCTCCATCTGATTTTGGAAAGTGACAGACAAATCTTCCCCATGTCAGGCCTTTCTTATTCCAAACTCCAGCTCCCACACTCTTCCTCCAGATTTACCTCGGGGGTTGTTTGGGGTCGTTTCGGTTGGTTTGAGGCAGATGTCTGTGAAGCCGGCGGTGACTGCGATTCCGGCGGCTGAGCTGTCGAGGCATCGGTACTGTAAGTTAAAAAAGAGACCATATGAAGGGAAAAAGTCAGCGGATGCAAGCTTGAAAGCCCCCTGAAAGTCATGACATCCCTCTTCCATTTGAAAGTACACCCCACCCTCACCTCTTTGGGTCTGGCTGTTCCTGCTTGCTTGCCCATCCTGTCCCGTCTTTCGGCACTAGTGAGACGTTGGGGTCATTGCCTTTGTTCTCCGCTTTTAAGCTTGGCAGGTTCGCAGGGGGTGGCATGCGCCGGGCAATGGCAACCTTACCGAGACTCTGCAAGCCATGGCGGGGAGTGACTGCAGGGGAGTGAGGAGCAGGGGGTTAGATATGGACCTGGGATGCTGTTACAACTGCTGCCCTCTTGCAAGCTCTTCAGTACAACTCCCCTTACTGACTCACAGCAATGACTGACAGCTGTCATGCCAAGCCATGAGTAGGTAGTTCTGGGTGAGCTCAGACAGCGAGGGCAGCTGCTCAGGGCGCTGCGAGTGCCATCAAGAGGGCATCAGAAACAAAGCAGGTTCATCATGGCAAGCGCCTCTTCCTTTGAGAACAGGATTGACCGCCCCGCACAACACCGGACATTTTACCTGTGGGTTTCTGGATCTCTAAGGACTTGCCCTTGTATGTATCAAACAGGTTGAGCGATGAATACTTTTTTCCATCCTTCCCCTTTGCTGTTTGCCCCAAACGATCTGACATTGCGCTGTAAGGTCATTGAGTATGATGGTTCCTCCTGGCTCCCCGCGAAACGTGCCTCTGTTGGATGAGGGGGGGAAGAGACTCAGAGGAAGAAAGTTCTCCACGGCTCTGATTCCTTCTTTCCCTATTGATCTGCACATCTTATTTTCAAGAGGTACTAGACAGGCTTTTTCCTGTACAAACCTGCGATAGTATTCAGATCTTTTCACATAGGCTTCAGAAAAGCACAATAAAAATTGTGTTAGACAAGCCAACACCCCTGTTTGTGAAGGGGAGCATCCCAATCAAAGAACAATGTAGTGCTGGGGAAGGCTGACCATGCCATCAGGACCCATTTCTAAGGCAGATGAGAACCATTTATTTAATTCACTTTTTTTGGATGCTAGGAATGCTCTTAAGTATGTGGAAGCCTCTGCAACAATAGTATCACACCACCTCCTAACAAAAAACACAGGAGGGGCACCTCCATTCTCAGCTCTCCAGGGACTCCTCAATACCACCCAAAATGACTGCTGGGTTACAGCTCCCATCATTCCTAGCTAGCATAACCTGGCTGGCTGGCTGGCGGTAATGTGGATTGTACTTTAAAGCATTTACTGGGCACTAAGCTAGGGAAGGGTGGGCTAAAATCATTATTGCTATGTGTTCTGTTTGGAGTTGTGTAGCTATCCCCCTAGGATTCTGGTGAAAAAAGCCCAAAACTATTATGTCTGCTGAATAGTATCAGCACATGATTACACGACACGTTAAGGCTAAACAACTAATCACAGTAATCTAGAATTTAATTTCTGTTTCCCAACTGTTAACAAAGTTCAAACCCTTTTTTGTAATGAACCTAAGCCTTCCTTTACATTTTAGTCCTACTAAAGGAATGTTCTCAGCCACTCTAATAGGGCAAATGTTTTGATCAACCAAAAAATCGAGAGAGCCCTTGGCAACTGGGAGGCATAAAATGAAATAAATAATAATAATTCCAACCACAAACACATTTACTAACATCTGTCCTAGAGACTTCACAATTAAAGGCAACCATTTTCCCCAAACATACACTGCCATGATGATTTAAAAGCATCCTTACTTTTCTTCTTGAAGCCCACACAGTTAAGCAGAGGAAGCTTTACCATCATAGGGCCTCAGAGAAGAATCATAAAGTTGAAATGGACTTCAGAAGTTGTCTAGTCCGGTCCCCTGAGTGCTGCAAAGTCAACAATTTGTCCTGTGTGGAAACTATTACATGGGAGACTAGGAGATGAAGTACAAGAAGGAGTGCATGATTCTGAACTCTCTACCTGGACATCTGCAACCCACGGAAATTCTCACCTCAGACCTTGTAAACAAGACTCCTCCGGATGTGACAAGGTTCAACATTGCAATACAGGGTTCCATGCTTGAAAATGAATGCAGGCTAAAGCCAGCAAGTTTATGACTCTAAAGCCCCTGAGATCTTATTTTCCTGCCTATGAAATAACACTGCATATCCCCAATAGTGGAACTTAAACTGAAGACAACCTCCCACAATCTCATTCTCTACCTCAAGCTAGCAAGATCTCGGCTACAGTAAACACCTCCCATCCCACAATAACCCATCAGAAAACTGAATTAGTGAATTTCACAAATCTTAGCAATAAAGAGGCCAAAATATGTGTACCACAGTCAGTCCAAAGGCCATTTCAAAATGCTCTGTATAAGATACTGCACTGTTCACATTAAGTTGCTATTGGGCAAATAGATGGAACCATGGCTATACCAAATCAGCATATAAAGAATCATTTAAATAAAGGAAACTTAAAAAATCAAAAGGGAACAACTGACTTAAAATCTGTGAAACTTTAGTCTGCTTAGCTAGACTTTTAATATTGCTCAGCAATGCCCTTTTCCAACTCACTTTTTCATATATAATTTTTAGTTCAGATGAAGGTGTTGAATCATGCAAGAATGCTAGCCAAGATCTTTTTTTAAAGACAAAGGTCACAATCCAGTATTGGATTAGACATGCTGACTGAGGGTCAAGTGACCAAACCTCTCCAGAAACAAAGCAGATAATTACTGAGAAACAATATTTCTCCTTAAGTTGGGAAGTGAATGTCCACACTGTCTTAATAATGGTCATAAATATTCATAATCTGCCACAACAACTGCTTTCATCAATAACACAATCCCAATAGCCTCAGAAGTCAAACGCTTCCCTCATTCAAAAATAGATTTTAATTCAGTATTTTTGAACATTAAATATTGAAGTTAAAAATACATATAATACATTTGTATTAGGTTCACATTTTATTTCTGAGGGTTTAAAAAATGTGGCACAGATTCTTTTTTGTATCTAGGTGGGAAACAGATCATTTAAAGTAATATAGCATTAATTTATGGTGGTTTTCTTTGGTTTCCATTCTGAAGCCAGGATCAGGGAAACTGACATGGACAAATGCACAAGTGGTCAGTAATATGTGCAGGATTGAGGGCAAACAAGGAGAGGAGCTAGTCTGGGATATGAAGAGGCTTCAACCTTCACTTGACTGGAGGAAGCAATAAAACAAGTCCAACAATAACCATTATTTCTCAGCATTTAGTATGGGCTATGTCAACCGAGAACAAGGAACCCGTTACGATAAGGAACCCATGAACCAGCCTTATATAGAGTCAAGTACCTGTTCTGAATCACAGTGGCCCTTCCAAGGTCTCAGGCAGAGATCTTCCCAGTACCGGACCTAGATTTGGGCTTAATACACAAGTAGAATCAACCCCCTTTTACTCAGCTCTGCCTGGCTGCAGGTCATTGCAGCCTGCTACACAAAAACCTTTAGGAATTGGTCTGGGGACACTGCGTGTAAAGGTTGGGGTAAAATGAGCTGATCCTTCCCCTTACAAGAACAAGGAACACTAGTGATAAAGGTTGGGGTTATGTAGAAGCCAGTTTATTATAAGAGGCAACCAGTGTACACAATGGAAGTTTGGGGTATACAGACTGAATTATCTGCAACAAACCTAACTGCCTCACCAGTAAGATTTGGGAACACTTATTCTACCTCCTGAGGAGGGCACTTTCAAGATCTGGCACTCTTTTTTGCAGCCTTTGATGTTAAAAAAAAAAGTTTGCAAGACCAGAAGGACAATTTTAGCTGCAACTACTCAGGCTTCACATCTATGCAGGTTATGGAACAAAAAAGACATATTTCAGGGGACAAAGGAGGTCTCAACAAAGTCCTCAAGAAAAGAGATAACGTCATCCTTCATAAGTAGTGCAAAACCAGTTGTACTTACTAATAGAAAACCATACCTTGATCGAAGGGATCTGCCGCCTGGGGTAGGCAAGTCACAAGCCAAAGAACCATTATCCTACAGCTACTGGAGCAAATTTCACACTCAAGAATTGAACACGACCTGGCTGCCTTAAGAAGCTGCACAAAGTTCTGGCTCACTGTCCTGCCTTTCGTATGACATGGCATAAGATTGATGCGACAGCTTCAAAAGGTGTACAGAATTATGGAAAGGCTGCTGAAAACCAAGTGGCTCAGATTACTGAATTAGGTATTGGTGATCTCAGTATTTTACACACAACGGTTATTAAATACTGTCCCAATTCTGTTTAAAATGGTTAGAATATAAATACTTTAACCAAGAGTTGCCCATGCCCACTTAGACCTAAATGGTCTGGGTTCAGGTTACCTTAAGGGTCTTTTCTTTATGTTCCCTCTGGCTGGCTCAGGTTATGAGACTCTCCTCTGAGCACCTTGAGCCTGGAAGCAAGACAGGCAAATATGACAGCAATGCCCCTTCAGATGTATAATAGAACTGCATTCCAGCCCCACTCATTTAGGGCTACTTAGAAAAATACACTGAATGTCTGTTTTAAAAGTCTTTCTGGTTTGGTTGATACTGCTTTTATTTTTTTTTCTTTAACCTACTGCCACTAGTGATATTGTACCCTTTAATTTTATTTTTACTCTTTACATTTGAACTCTGTTGAGTATCTGCTATGAAGCACCCTGGGGATCACTTAGGTCAGAAAGACATGACTTCAACCTGAATAATCAAAAAACTAGAATAAGGAATTGTAGCTGGCAGCTAGTAGCTGATAGACTGGACTTTGCTTGCTTTTCCCAGTTGAACTGTCTATGAAAGAAGAACAAACAAAACCACTCCCAAACGAAAAAGTATTGTTAATTAATATGGACGCAGTCTCATACCAGAAGCTGTGAATGGCACTAACAAGCAAACAGCAGGTAGAGTTTCTGCACCTTTTGACAATTGCATATTCTTTTTTTCCTGACTTCCAGTCTCAGCCTGGGTGAAACTTCTGGGCAGAATCCAGATCAATGAAATTCTGAGCTTTTAAGTAAACAAGTTATTAGTCCTCATGGTGGCTTGGCAGCATCCCCTTGGCAGAGTGCCTTTGCCTTACACAGGTCCTTTTGTCTTTCCTCCAAATACCCATACAATTCCTGCCTTTGCCTAATTTTGCCACTACTACTAGGAAAGGCAGGATAACTGTCTTTCACAAGAATGCAAGTAACAAATTGAATAACTTTCAAAACCACTTATCCAACACTCCATTGTAACATAGTGGGACAGTGTCAGCTTCTGCAGATAAAAAAAAGTTCAATTCTCAGCGATGAATGGCAGAGTTAAGAAAGGACTTAAATTCTCCATCCCACCCTCATTAGTTAATCGAAAGTGGGTTTTTACTCACTAGGTCCCCAGTCTAACCACCACCACCTCTTGAGGGGAAAAAGGGGGGTGGAGAGAATGGATGTATGTTCATTCCTCCCCACAAACCATTGGCTCTCTGGATAGTATTCAATTTAAAAACATGCAATAAAAGTTATATTAGAAGAAAATAAAACCATGAATAGACAACAATAACAAGACAACAACATTGTAGCTATAGTAACTTAACCTCTTGGTACAGCAGCAAAGAAGAAAACTCAAGAATTTAAAAAGTCCTGTGTGACTTAACAATTAAAATGACTGGAGAATAGAAAAGTTTTCAATGATGCCAAAAGGATAACAAAGATGCCTCAGGTGCACCTCTCTGGTAGGGTGCCACTCTAGAAAAGACCCTTCTCCTAACTCACCTCCCTCACTCCTTCAGGAAGCGGTTCGCTGAGAAGGACTAATTTAGCAGACAATAATTAAGAATGGGTAGGAACTTATGTTCAGATAACCTGCCCTCAAGCCATTTAGGGCTTTAGATGTTGTAACAAGCATTCTGAACTGGGCCTGGACTTCAACTGGCAGCCAGTGCAACTGATGGAGGACTGGAGTGATGTGATCCAGAGGGCCAGTCTCTGTCAATAGCCGTGCTGCCCTATTCTGAATTAGCTGAAGTTTCCAGACTGTTTTCAAAGGCAGCCCCACGTAGAGCATGTTACAATAGCACAAGTGTGAGGTTACCAGAGCATGGATAACTGTGCCTCTCCAGATAGGAAAGCAGTTGGTAAATCAGCCTAAGCTGATAAAAGGTGCTCCTATGCACCAAGTCCACCTGTGACTCTAGTGACAGTTCTGTGTCAAGGAGCACCTCCAAACTACAAACCTCGTCCTTTAGGGGGAGTGCAATCCTGTCCAGGACAAGTTGACAGTCTCCCAGCTGGACAAAGCACCCACCAACAGCACCTCCTCGTCTGGACTGAATCTCAGCTTACTGGCCCTCATCCAGTCCATTACAGAGCTGAGGCTCAGAATCGGCACTGCCTCACCTGGGTTAGATGAGAGAGAGAGCTAGAGCTGAGTGCCATCTGCACACTGATGACACCTCAGCCTGTAACTCTGGATGATCTCTCCCAGAGCTTTCATGTGGATGTTAAATAGCACAGAAGAGAAAATGTAGCCCTTTGGTAAACTGCCATGGCAAAGAGCAGCATTCCCCCAGCACTACCTTCTGCAACTGGCCAGGCAGGTAGGAGCAGAACCACTGCAAAGCAGTGCCTCCTATTCCCAACCTGGCCAGCCTACCTGGAAGCACAATATGGTCAATGATGTCAAAAGCTGCTGACAGCTCCAGGAGAATCAACATGATCACACTCCCCCATCACTTTCCTGGCAGAGGTCATCCCAGAGGGCAACCAAGGCAGTTGCCATTCCAAAACCAGGCCCGGACCCTGACTGAAATGGATGTAGATAATCCGTTTGACACAACAGTGCCTGGAGCCTCGCACTCAGACATCTTCTCCAGGAAGGGGATATTGGCCACAGGCCTGTTAGTTGGTCATGTCTTTTGCATCCAGTTTAGATTTTTTCCGGTCTAATTACAACCTCTTGACCCCAGGTATGCATCTTTTCCTTACTTTGCGTAACAAGCCATGATGGGCAAGGGTCAAACATATAGGTGGTAGACTGAACCAGACCACACACCTTGTCCACATTCTCAGGCCTCAACAGCTGGAACTCCTCCAACAAAACTGGACCAGATGGTGCTCTGGAAGCCTCTGTTAATGGAATTATGTCAACTGTAGAGTCCAATTTGCAGCAAATCTGAGCAACTTTATCCTCAGAGTTTAAGCAAATTTGTCACCTTATCTCACCTATTGGCCCAAGATGTAAAAGGCCATGGGTCACTTGGAAAACCTGGACAACACTGTGAGGATGCAATGCTGGTGGCAAAGAGATGATGCTATGCTGCCTTCTCTGCCACGGCACAGGGTTGATAGCGAACTCTAAGCCGTGTTCACTCAGATTCCCTGTGAGTTTTCCTCCACCTGAGCTCTAGCCATCTTCCCTAGCTGAGATGTATACCATGGAGCTGGCTGGGCTCCGTTGAGGGGGAGAGGGAACTTGGGTGTGATTCTGTCAACCATCCGCGTCATCTGTGTTCCACGGGGCAACTTGGACTTTGACAGGAGTACCAACCATACCACCTGGAAAATCCCACAGAGCCCTCTGAAAACCATCCGGATACATCAGTGTCCAGGGGAGGCAGACCATCCTAATAGGTTCCCCACTCTTGCAGAGGGGAAAGGAAGCTGAAAGTCTAAACCTCAGAAGGAAATGATCTGAACATGATGGGGGGGGGGATGTTAATGTTAAATTCCCCACATCTAGATCACCAACCTCCTGTCCAGTTGAGAAAACCAGGTCAAGGGTGGATCCCTTTACGTGAGATGGGCTGGTGACATGCTGAGACAGCCCCATGGTTGTCATGGTGGCCATGAAGTCCTGAGCCACACTAGATAAGACTGACTCAGCATGGAGACTCAGGTCTCACAGAACCAACATTCTGGGTGTTCTCAAAACCAGATCTGAGATGACCTTGGTCAGCTCAGGCAAGGAGTCTGTTGGACAGAGGGTTAAGCAGTGCACCAGCAGAATCCCTCATCTGTCTCGAGAGCCCAACACCAAGACCTGCACTTGAGCGAACAGAAAGCCTACAGAGGGCGATCCTGTTCCTACAGACCAGGGTGACGCTGGCGCTGCACTGAGTTCCCAGGCACGCATGACTGGGAGAGAGCAACCCCTGCCATCTCCTTCACCCAATTCTCAGTAATGCAGGCCAGGTCAGTCCCCTCATCCACAACCAAATCACGGATGAGGGAGCTCTTATGTTGGATTGACCTGGGATTCAGCAGCAGCAGCACCTCCAGGCCTGAGGACAGACTTGTACAGCTACCAGGAATCTTCTGGCTGTGGGGAAGGGGGGTCAAAGCAAGGGTAGCTTTTAAGATATCTAACCCCTCTTTCTCCTTCATGGCCTCATTAATTCCCCAATGCCATATTTCCCCCTACCTGTAACAACACTAATAGAAACACCCTTATGTCCCCTGATGTTTCCCAGTGACATATTTAAAACAGTTAAAACTGAAAGCTGCTGTACCTATAGCTGCAAGTTAGTCTCCTCCTATGTCTGTAAGTATGCATATGTATATAACAGAAGGAAAAAAGGAAGGAGAGAATATCCCCACCCCCCCTTCCAATTTTTTCTCTCTTGAGATTCTTGAAAGGAATAGGGTGAGCTGCTTCAGATAGCATGGTAGGCTTCATGGGGTTCTATCCAAAATCTCACTTGCATGAGCTGAAGATCATTGGGGGCTAAGCAACACCCATTCAGGGGCTGTCATGCCCTGTGAACCTGATCAATGAGTCTGCATGACAGGCTGATCATTCATACCTGAGGGTTAAACAACTCTTGAGTAATCCTTGGTATCTGAGTATGCCTGGCATAGCAATCCCCACTCAGGGCTGCACATTTAAAATAAACCATGTTCAAATCAGCCATGTCTTGTGAACTAATCCAAACAGTATAGAGTGGTGATTATCTTAAGAGGGAGGGAGATGACAGGTCTGTTCATGGCTGACATACAGGCACTAAGAGAATGCCTGCAAAAGAATGCTGCCCCAAAGACAAAAGTTGCCCATTCCTACCCTAAAACTTTCAGCTCAGCTTGCCCAGCATCCTGCTTTCAAACCAGTGGTCAGCTAAACACCTCTCTGTGCACAATCAAAGCATGAAGGTGATGACTTCTTGCTTTCCTCCAGCAGCTGATATTACTAGTAAATGTGATAAGGCTGTAACAGTTTAATGCAGTGGCACACTGGAGACATACACATTTAAACAATACAGTCACGGAAGCCTTCACTTCATAACCAACACACCATGAGATGCCACTTTTGTGGGAAGGAGTGATGTGACTGGCTTTGCCATGCGACAGCATTGCTCAAACATGCATACTGGGTGCATGGTATTATGCAACATTCAAGCACTTCCCAAGTTGCAGGATATTAAAGGGATGTGTGTGTGTGTGAATGGGAACAAACACTGGATTCCCTGACTTAAAGATACTTAAGCATAAAAAACTGACTAAGCAACTGACATGGGTGATCAGTGTTTCAGCCAACACTCTTAATCAATGCCATCCCAAATGGGACCTACAAAATTCATCAGGGTAAAGCAAAACTTATGATACTGATTCACCAATTAAAATTCACAGCTGAACAGCCAGGTAAAATTTCATTTTTGTTTTACTATTTTTAAAGTAAGAGATATTTATAACAATGTAGAAAATTATATACCCCTGCTCTTTAAAAGTCAATCCTAAAGTGTAACTGAATTGGGGGGGGGGGGAATGGAAGAGAAAGAGGCAGAAAGACTGAATATCTGACATATCATGTACAATGATTTACAGAAGAATACATTTAAGAATGCAGTGGCAGTTACTCCATTATCAGGCACTTGTCACAGTAAAGGCCTAACATCTAAACCATAATTATACTTAATTATATACTTATCTGTAAGGTATCACTCTGCAGAAATAAAAGATCTAAAGAGTGCCATCCTATCTGCATATTCATTGTAAGTGCTATCAATAATCTGTATTATTCTGATGGTCACCAAAGGTCCTGTTCATTTATAAATTCTCTTGAAGGTACAGTGAAGTTCTCTCTTCAAGAATAAAATTCTTGATTTAAAGATGATAGTGCATATTTTCTATAAAATGAATAGGGCTATAAGTAATTTACTCCCCTTCTCAAAACAGGCAATGTTTAATGCCAATTATCTCTGATGAAGATGTGAAAGTGATATCCTAGGGTGGTCTGCTCCATAACTCTAACATTAGCCTGCATCTTGATAAAAAGCAACAGTGATGATCAAATGTTCAGTGAAGGTGGGGGGGGGATTCTAAAGCCAGTCTTCTGCTCATCTGACAGCTGATTAGCATTATCACCCCAATATCTGACCACTGCTGGATCAGGCCTGGAATCCCTTGGACAGATGTCCCCTAGATGTATCTGGGTGATCGTGTTGACTAATGATTTGATCCATTCAAAGTCCCATTGTATTAATTAGTATCACCCACATGAGTTTACCATACAAAGTAACCAAATTATCAGCAGCACACTTGTATCATTCAGCTCATGTTCCTGATGCCAAAACTGCAAAGATAATCATTTTTCATTTTACTTCTATTACCAGTGATTTTAAAATAATTTTCAACTGATCTGGTTGAATAGGTTTGGGTTTAACATTTTGAAAAGGCATCTAATGCCACAGCACAGCCCTCTTTTGTACTTCCAGTACATAATGCATGGCTAAGATGTCCAATTCCCCCAGCACTGCACAACCAGATATAATGGCACCTGAGCAAAAACAAGCCAAATAGCAGTTTTAAAAATAGCACATCCTACTAGTAGCAGCTGATATTCTCTTTTATTCATTATTTATATAGTCTTTCTGGAATATATATATATTTCCAATCCAATTGTGTACTATCCTTTCCAGCTATGCATTTATTATAAATTTACATGTTTAAATAAGATTATAAATCTGCATGTTTAGTAAAGTAATTAAAACCTGAATTTAATGACAGTTATTGCTTGTTCATAGGAAAAGGACTCCCCATTTCAAAGCCACCCTGATATGGAATCAGCAACCATTAATTATTAATATATTCAATTTATCTGCAGAATCCCAAAGCTGCATTAGAGAACAGATTTTAAAGTCAGAAATGCACTTCTAGCTTAAACAAGAGAAACAAATATTCATTCATTTATCAAACTAAAATAAATGAAATCAGAAGTCATTTCAATAAGAAACCTCCCTAAATTCCATCACGAGAACAGGAAGGCACCAGATGAGACTGTTTTCCTTGAACAACCATTTTAAAGGATGGTTTTGAACCAAGCAGGGAAACAAACAGCCACCGCCTCATCAGCTACAAGCTCATAAACCTCCCCTGCATTTAGTTCCCAAAATGAGCATGTTAAAATGAGATACAAGACTGCAAGACAGGAAAAGAGAACGAAGGGTACTCCCAAGATGTTGCACACTCACTTGCCCTCACAACTAGAAGCAGGAACATTGTGCAAATTTGCATTAAAAGGGTTTAACATTCACAGCATATGCGATTAACGGCAAATTCATTTATCCAGGAATACATGATTTTGCCATTATATTTTATCTCTAATCTTTAATGAAATCACTACACCGTTTTGTGTGTGCAGAGTAAACCTGACAAGGACCCACTCTGGGGATTCATCCAAAATCTGACTTGGCTTTAAGTGCTATCCAGTATTTTGGTGTACCTCCAAATGGGGGGAGCACCCTTCTAGCTGCATAAACACACCCTATAGTTTGGAAATCACCCCATTCAGAGACCTATGGATCTGAAATGAAAGGGAGCCATATTAGCTCTCTTTTTGTGCATGTCAGCACCCTCAAATCACAATCACCCCACCCTCTTGCCACAATGCTGGGAAATTCGAACTCTGCTTTTAAGCTAAATTAATTCTGGTTGTGCCATATTTTTTTTAAATACCAAGCAAAAGTGGGCAAATGACAGCCCATTAAGAACTCAAGGGAAAGGGATCCTTCCCCTCACCAAAATTGATTTTGTGTTTAAAACTGCCATAAGAGTCACAAGGCTTTATGTTAACTACCCACTTTTTCCCAAGGGCACACCCCTTTATTTCAGTACTACCCTCCAAGGAATAGGATTATTTTTCCTAGACAGATAATTTTCTGTTTACTGGATTTAAAAAAAAATAGCTCCAAGTCAGGATACTGGCATTTTAGCATTAACATATCTTGATTTTCCATGTCACTTCAAAACCATAATCAACACTGTCTTGGCTACTAAACAGTTAGATATTTTTTTAAAATGCAGCCGCAGTGAAATAGGCTTTTATGCACAGCTCACCTCACAATTCATGCAGCAGCAACTTCAAGACTACCTCAGTACTGCTTTTATTTGGGAAGTCTTCAAGCAAACTGAGAAGCAGCATCTTCTCAATCTGGAGTGGTTTTAGAGTAGTAGGTACTGGAAGCGACCGCTTTCTTCAAATATTAGTGCAGCCTAAAATTATTGGAACACCTGCCACACCCCCACTTCCAGCCCAACCTCCTCGTGATCTGTTTTTAAATTTGGAAAAGTAAATAACAGATTGAACCTATAGAACAAAAATTGCCCTTTATGCTAAAGATCTAATCTATTAACTGTAAACCTCAGGGGAAATACAATCATCATCCTTAGCAAAATAGAGTTTCTAATCCATCCATCTTTTCCATCTCAAGAAGCTTCTTTTCCTTTTTTAAAGAAATGACTCTGTAATAAGATGGGTTTTAATTAACCTGATCTCCTTGCTCCAGCAGAATCTGTATCAAGGTGTTGATACCATACTGAAGGTATGTATGCTGGGGTGAAAAAGTGATTCTCCCCACTGACCTGCCTGCTCCCTAGAAGTGCCATTTCAGATTTGAGAAGCATCAAGTCACCCCCACCCTTCCCACTCCAATGTTGTGGAAATAATGGCGAAATACGAAGAGGATAAAGGAATCCTCAGATCCAGCACCCATCTCCAGAGTTTCTGCCTCTCATCCTTTAGAAAAATAAGAAAAGCACGCTAATACCCTCTCCTCATTTCAGTCTTAACTTACATGTCATCTGAGGCAGTGTTGGGAAATATTTTAAGGATCTCAGATAAAATCGGGGGAGGGGTGAAAAGGCATCTTGTTCCCTCCTCAGTTCCACTGGCATCTCAGCCCCCACCCCAAATATAGCCTCAGTATTTCTGAACCACCATAAAGATAGATACTGTTGGGTCAAGTAACACCCCCCCTAAACACACACTTAGCCCGGGATCACCCTGGACCCCTACTTCCACCCCCCACACAACACTACTTCAAATGTAGGCGGTTCTTTCCTCTCCCCCAATATCAGGTGTGTTGTGAAATGGGGCGGGGGTCGCAAAATGGGGTCATAACTGAACTCCAACTTTAGTCTGAAACTCCGATAGGTACGCTAATATTCTTTATTAGCAACCCCTGCAAAAAAAAATTACACCCACCCCGCGGATTTTGGCGTGAGGGGAACCGGTCTAGGGATGGTTCAAGACAAGAGGGCGCCTCTTTCTGTACGCACCCGCTCCTCTCACCTCTTTGTAGGCGACTCGCCTCGGGGTAACAATTCGGCGCCCAGTTACCCTCTACCGGGGCAAATACCCACCCGAAGCAACAAGGGCGGCGTTCTGTGGAAAGCAGGACCGGCTCAGGGGAGTGGAGAGTGAGGCCCGAGGGCCGGATGGATGCGGATTCGGTTTGGCGAGAGAGCTCAAGACGGATGAAGCAGGGAACAAAATGGCGGAGGCCTAAACGTTCTACCGGCTCAACCCGACCCATTCTCCCTCCTCGCACCAGCGCCGCTTTCCGGGAGCTCGAAAGGAGGCTTACTGGGAACGAACCAGGCCGATACCCACCTCGTCGGATCGGGCTCGGTCCGCTCTCTCCGGATACGAGCTTCCGGGGGCGGAAGGGAGTCCTAGTCGGAGGATGGAGGTGGATTACACTATCCCCCCCTCCCCCTGCTTTGTAATTTGTCCAATGCCCGATGTAACAGCCTCGGCGTCTAAGCACCGACTAAACGGCCATCCGGGTCCCAGGCCCGGCGGCGGCGACGAAGCCACGCCCCTCCACGCTACGTGAGAGGAGGAGCTAAGGGGACAAAACCCTGAGGAAGGGCGTTTGACAGCAGAAGTGGGTGGGCTTTGGCCGAGTTCCTCGGCAGCTGTTTCTCAGGCGTTTTAGCATAATTTATACAATCAGGGAGCCGCTGCTGGTATAGGAATGGGGAAGTGGCTGCTTTTGAGGGCCTGGCATTTATGGCATGTTATAATGCTCAGTATTCCTAGCCAGAGTGGTTATTGGCTGTGCTGATTGGGGATGCTGGAAGTTGTGGGACACACATCTGGAACAAAGGTGCTCCGAAGCACAGGCATGGCTAAGCAACTGTTGAGGATCTGCAGCGCAGCCTCGCAGGGGGCTGGTGATTAAAACCTCCCGAAGGTGCCTCTCTGCTTCAACCTGCATGTTCACCAGCTTTAACGCTTGGGCATGGAGGATGGTGTTTGGTAAGGAAGATGATCAGGTTGTATGGCCTAATTGAGGACATTTGGACTGAAATAAGGACAGTAGGTTAAACCAATGAATGTGCAGCTTCAGCACCTTGTCTTCTGGATCCAAAAGTCCCTCAACGTGGCCCACTTATTTATTACTTGCTTGCTTTTATAACCTGCTCCTCACAATGTTTCAGGGTGGTAATACAATAAAATAAGATACAGCATCTAGATATTAATATATAAAGCCAATCCTAAAACACTACGATTAAAATAATGGGAAAATACAATGGTTTTGGCCTGGCACCGAAATGAGAAAAGTGTTGGTGCCAGGTGCACCTCTCTGGGGATCCCATTCCATAGCTGGGGTGCCACCACAGAGAAGGCCCTTCTCCGTGTAGTCACTCTACTGATTTCCTTCAAAGACGGCTCCCAAAGAAGGACTTCTCCTCCAGATCTTAGAGACTGGGCAGGTATATGCAGGTTTCCATTTTAAATAGCCACTACCAGTGGAACTCTGCTGGTCTACTCAGAAGTAAGTCATATTACATTCAATGGGACTTACAGGTTAAATTGCATTTTACAGGTGCAAGTTTAAAGTCACCTAGGATTAGATTAAACTCCTCTGGACATCATGGGGCTTTTTCTGAGTGGGCATGCACAAGATTATACTGTATCTGTTTAAACACAAAATGGGAAGAACACAGCTACAGGACTGCTTGCAAAGCTAAAATCTAGAGACATGAAATGCAGTGCATCCTGGTCATTTGCCAGAGGCCAGACAAAGTGGAAATGTTTTAGCTGCCTCTTGAAGTTTATCCAGAAAGAAATCACTTAACGGGCTTCCTGAGGCAGGGAGTTCCACAAGCCCAGTGCAACCAGAAATATTGTGTAGCCATTTCCCAAGCTTCAGGTGTGTTAGGATACCTGGATAAGGACAAATTAATTGTGCTGGTTTCAACTGAAGGCTTGGCTAGTTTACCATTCTGTTAACTTGACAACCAACTGGCTTCCCATGGGAAGAGCCTCATACCAATGGAAAGGAAGGGTCGTGTACAAGAAGGTGCATTCTTAAGGAGGGTTACCCCAAGCTTTTGTGGGTGAGCATTACAAGGCAAAAAGGGGGATTACACGGCCTCTTAAACTGTTCTCTGACACACTGCATTTTTTTTTTTTTTTGCACCAGTTTTCCTTCCTGTTGGTTGGTTCTTTCTTCGTGGCTACATCAGGGGTTTTCAGCTCATTTTAGCCCATGGCCCCCTTCTGAGCCTGATTTATTCATCTAAATTATATCACATGGTTGGTTTCTAATGATTATAAAATTTCATTTATTACAGACTGCTTTTCCCAGTTCCGATATATATTGCAAACTGTAGCAATTTTGAATATTTACACTGCTGTAATCAGTGCAGAGATGAGAGGATTATGCTAAATTGATGATACAGTTAAGTTTGGGTGGCACCTCGGAAACTTACTGCAGCCCCCTAGAAATATGGCATGGCCCCTGTGGGAGTGGGGGCATGTGGCCATGTTGAGAATCACTGGGCTACACGATCCATTCAATTAGGGGTCGGGTACCCAGTAAGCTGGTATTAATGGCACCATCTGGGCAGTCAGATCTGGCTCTAATATTGTGCCTTCATTCCAAATGGGTCAATGGTTTCCCCATGTTTTGTATCCCCCAAATTAGTGATGAAATGTTGAGCAGTACTGCAGCACCGCCAGGAAGGAATAAAAAGGCTAAGAACCATGTAAAATTTAAAGGTTGAGCACAACCTCTTGAGCTGCCTTTGGAATCTGATGGAGACTGACTGTTCGATATAGTTGCTGCTACAAGGGCTTCACCAGACTAAGGAATCGACAGATCTAGAAATGCAGTGCCACATCTTGTGCTGGTGGTCTTCTGCTAGTTAGTTGGTCTCCCCAGAGTTCACACAGCTGCATTTACTAGACAGCATCAGCTCCTCGCGTTCTGACTCAGCTATTCATTTTTATGCAGTGTCCAACAGTTCCCTTCTGCAAACTCAGATTGCTCAGCTGACGCTCTCCTTGGTGCAAGCAGTTATGCATCATGTCTGCTCCTTCCTGCTAGACTTCAGCAGGACGGAGCAAACCTAATTTAACCCAGGAGTGCCATGACATGTACACCGGGTCTTGGCAGGTGAGTTTCTGCAATTTTAGACAGAAAAAGTCCTACAGATCAAAGCAGGACTGCTTTTAAGTACACATGTATAAGACTGTGTCCTAAGGAGGAATGAGCGTAAGAAGTACTAAGGCAGGATCATGCCCTGGGTGCGTGTGTCCAAAGTGCATTGTGGGCATTTGCATGCAAGTGTATGGGAGTGGCTGAAAGTGAAATGCTCCAATGAGGCTTCTGTTTTTTTGTTTAATTTTTTATTAAAATTTTAAACTAACACTAAAAACATCAAACATCACATACATCGGATTTACTGGGTCAGCCTCCTACTACATATTTTTTAACATTCTAAAGTCAAATTCAAATCAATCTATAATAATTTGAAAACATCTCTAAGTTTACGCCAAGTCCCGTTTCTCCAGCCATTTCTCCCGTTTCTCCCGTTTCTCCAAGTCCATTATAGAAAGAATCCCAAGTTCGATAGAAGTCAGTATCCTCTTTCTCCTTAAGTGATAGTCAATCTATCCATTTCTGCACAGTCCAAGATCTTTCTTACAATCAATCCATCGGTGGGCAGCGCCTCACTTTTCCAATATTGAGCAAATGCAATCCTTGCCGCTGTGATTAGGTGCAGCATCAGATACATTTCCTGTCTGTTAACGTCTTCAGGTATGAAGAACCCAAACCTTCCGACTCTAAGCTTCCAATGTGCTTTTCATGTATATCGGAAAACTGAAGGCTTGTAAGAATTTCAATGAGCATTTAATTTCTTATGGGTTAGCCCTTTTCTTGATTCTTTAGGTATAGTTCTACATATGAGCAAACGCGTAAAACTGTTGGTTCATGGTAGCTGTGTTTGCATTGGACAGTAAGCCATGATTCTGGAGAATGATGGTCTATAATGAATGAACCCATTCCTGCTTGGTCCTTCCCCCCATGTGAGTCACTAAACTGATGAGGAATTGAATGTCATCCAAATTAGGGTTCTTGCCTTGTTGCTTGCTTTACAAGCCAGCACTACAAACCAGGATGTCTTGCTTTCCAAATCTGGGCTTACCTGGGACTAACAAGCCAGGATTCTTAGCTCAGACAATGTAATCTTTCAGTGCCTGATAATTTCACATCCTCTGCTAGCAGGAGGAGCCAAGCAGGGTTCTCCTGCTTCTTGGCTTACTATTCTGTGCCGGTGCAGCCAGTAAGTAGTGAGGTACCAGTTGCTCTCTATTTGGCACTGGTTAGGCCCCATCTTGAGTATTACGTCCAGTTCTAGGCTCTGCAGTTGCAGACAAACTGGGAAAGGTTCAGAGGAGGGTGACAAAGATGATCAGGGGATTTGTCAAGGCTGAGGGTAGTCATGACAGCACTCTGCAAGTACATGAAAGGGCAACACACAGAGGAGGGCCAGGATCTCGTCTTGATTATCCCAGATTGCAGGACAGGGAATAGTAGGCTCAAGTTACAGGAAGCCAGATTCCGGCTGGACCTCAGGAAAAACTTCCTGTTAGAACGGTGCAGCAATGGAACCAGTTATCTAGGGAGATTGTGGGCTCTCCCACACTGGAGGCATTCAAGAGGCAGTTGGACAACCCTCTGTCAGGGATGCTTTAACCTGGAATTCTGCATGGGCAGGAGGTTGGACCCAATGGCCTTCTAGGCCCCTTTCAACTCTACTATTCTGTGATTTTTTGTTTTGTTTGTCTGTGATTCTAGTCCAAAGTAAATAAGTACAGTTGCAGCTTCACAAATTAAAATATGCTCTCATCAATTAATCATCTGAAATTTGAGTTGAAACTCCATCATGTCTCACCTCCCTTATGTTCTTTCTGAAGTTACAGAGCTTCTGTGCTCGAAGGCCATATGCCATGAAATGCCAATTTCTGGGGAGTAACAGCTGTGAACAGCTATTGCCCTTGTGTCCTCCTTCGAGGCTTCCCAGAGGCATCATCTTGGCTGCTGCTGAAAGCAGGGTGTCGGACTAGATGGACAACTTGTCTGATCCCGCAGGGCTCTCCTTATAAGTTTGTAGCATCTCATGGAAGTGGAGAGCCTTCAGGGAGGGAGAGAAGGTTTTGCTTGGCTAGTTATGGGGTGTCTTTCTGCCTTCTTCTCTCCATAGGGAAATGTGTAGGGAAGATGGGATTAGATTAATGAAACCATCAGGTTGGAAGAGATCTGAAAGGTCATCTAGTCCAACCCTCTAGTACAACATCCTTGCTAGGTGGGCCTTCCACTGTCACCACTTGAAAGCCTGTAATGAAGGAGAGCTGGCCACCTTCTGAAGCAGTCTGTTACACTTCCAAATAGTTTATACTGTCGAGAATCTTTTTCCTAAGGTAAAGTGTCAATCAGTGCACGCTGAAATTATTACTTTTTGCATGCTGGACACTCGATGTCTTCTGATGTAATGAAGAATTGCATTAACCGCTATTGCCACTGTGTGGCACTGCTGTAGCTCATGTCTAGTATGTGGCTTAACTAAAAGCCTTAGCTTCTTTTCACATGTCCTGTGGTCAGGCCAGGATGCATTTGTAGAAATGATTCTTCTTATGGAAATGCAGCCATTTAGAGGTTCTCTCCATTGAAATTCATTTTGTTGGTTTTGGCCGTCTTGTCAAGAACATATAGGGCAGATTCACATGTCACATAGTGGGCAAGATGAAGGGGCTTCTCATGGATTGCTCATCCTCTTTCTCCCTTGATCCCCCCCCCCGCCCCACTGGTATCCCAGGGGACACTGAGGCAGGACAGACTTGTCTTTCCCTCCCCAGCATGATTACAAGCTGATTTTAACTTGCTGCAGCTTTCCCCCACTTTACTCCGTTTTCTTTCCCTGAGATGCTTAAGCCTAACTTGGCAACCAACTTTTGCTATTTCCGTTTACACAGCCACTGATAGCCCCTTCAAAGTGCTCAAGAGGCACCTCGGAGGACTGTTAGTGGTTGGGAAACAGTTATTGTTTTGGCATGCTCAATGTGTGCAAAAATTCTTGCTTTATTAAAAAAAAAAAGAATTTGGCTGCAGTCACACAACTGTGTAGGAAACAAGTGCCGAAATTAGGACCCTCAGTGGGGCAATGCTGTCGGAGTTCAGAAGGTGGGCGAATTTTGATTGGTACACATATAGCCATACATCCCAGTTAAAAAAACAAATGGGGGACACAAAATTGAGTCGGGTGCACTTTGCTGAGCAGACAGAGCCTCAGGAAAAAGCGCAGCTTGTTCTGAGGGCTATCGGGAAAAAGAGATGAGGATCAAGCCACAAAGGAAATCTGACTCTCGCCACCCCATTTTCACAAGCCAAGATTGCCTGTGCTTTTGATTTCCTCTGGCAGCTTGCCTTTTGACAGCTGTCAAGAGAAAGCAAAATGGAGAAAAACCTGACTTCGACCTTTTTTTGAAGCAGTGCCCTGTCCCTGCTTCACTCTGGTTGGAGGTACTCCCCCTGACACCAATCCAGCAAGAAGCTTAATTCCTGCCCTTGCACAAATAAAATAAATACAATGTTTTTGTGCAGTGTGTAACGACTCCTAACCACTAACAACCCCTCCAAGGTGCTATTCAGGCGCTTTAAAGGGTTGTCAATGCCTATCAGATCATGACAGTCGTCTGTTGAGTCAGACTTCTCAGGAGAAAGAGAAGGGGAAAGGCGAAAAGCCCTGCAGTAAGCCAAAAACAGTGCATGATCTTGGTGGAAAGCCAATACCAGCTGTTTTTAAATGCCGCTTGAGCACTTTGATGGCTCAACTGTCCACTGCTTCAGCGAACTTGGAAAGAGTGACAAGGGGTTGGTGATGCCTTTCCCAAGCTGCTTGCTAGCCAGTTCCTGGCATCCGCAATCAGGTTGTCACCTGAGTTTAGACAACATGGCAACCTATCATGGGTGTGACAACCTATGTGCTTATGAGGGAGGCATGCTGCCCTCAAGAAAGCTTCCCTCCAGGGATAGGTCTAAATTTGCATGACACAACAACCCATCATGGGTAACAACCCACAAGTGGCTGCCATGTCATGTGAACCCAGTCAAGAAGAGAGTGCCAGTGATACCAAAGGGCTGCCTAGTCCAGCATCCCCTTTTCACGTTGGCCAATCTGAAGCTCAAAACATAGAAACAGAGTGAGTCAGAAAGGGCTTCCCGGGCCATTTAGTCTGACCTCCGGCTCCAGCCAGCTCCACTCACAACATGCCCACCATGTGTATGTCCAGCCTATAGGAGTACAATAGCATCTTCCCAATCACGTCCCCCAACAATTGGTACTGAGAGATGGACTTCCTCTAATACCAGAGATAATATATAGCCACCTTGATGTGTAGTCAGTGACACGCTCATGCTCAGGAATTTGTCTTATATTCTCCTGAAGTCTTCTAAGGTATCCTCCAAAAGGATGTCAACTGTGGATTGGATGAACACTTCATCTGTTCCTTCATATGGTTCACATGTGCAGCTGTGAACATCACTGGCACCTTGCCTGCACCCGTTGTCACTTCTCACCAGGCTGATGAGAGGCCAGTGACAAGCATTCTCTGGGTATAGACCACCACCCTGCTATAATCTACGTAACTTTGACAGCATCCGGCTCATGCTTTCTAGCTTACCAACAGGAATATCATAGGCAAGTTTGTTAAAAAGCCTTGCTGATATCAAGATATCTTATGTCTGCAGCATTCTCCTGATCTACCAGCCTAGTAACCCATTCAAAAAAGCTTAATTTGGTATGACTTGTTCTTGGACTGTCCACAAATCTGTCTTGGATCCTGCTTCTGGTTTTTAAGGTATCACTTATTATTATTTATTAGATTTATGTCCCACTTTTTCATTCTCAAGAACTCAAGGTGGCTTATCCTGCCCCTCCTGCTCTCAATCTTATCCCCACAACAACAACCCTGTGAGGTAGGTTGGACAGAGAGCCTTCGACTGGCCCAAAGTCGCCCAGTTGGCTCCATGGCTGAGCGGGGACTCGAACCCAGATGGCCTGAGTCCCAGACTCATGCTCTTACCTGTGAGCCTGTGTGATGTAGTGGTTACGGCACCCAGTTTGATGTCACCTGCAAATTTGTTGGATGAGGAATTTGGGGAGGTATAGTCCAGTACAGCTTGAAGGGCCCCAGGCTGGGGAAAGTTGTTCAAAAAGCTTTCTAGATGTTGACATCAAGCTGACCCATCAGTAGTTCCCTGGGTCCTCTTCTTGACAACGTTTGCGGGTCTCTAGTCTCACAATGTGTCCCCCATTCTCTTGTTTTCTGAACATTCCAGTTCTTCCCCCCTGCCCTTGGCTCTTCAAGCAAAACCCCACATCTTTTCAATGGCGCTCTTTATTCCTGCGGCTGCCCTCCTGGGGAAAAATGGGGCAGGGAATATATATAATCTGATATTTGTACTCATGGCTGAAATTGAGTGTTAATGCACAATTTTTATCTATCTTAACTTAGTGGGACTTGCGTTAGAGTACAGTGAGACTGGCTCCCAGGTATGTGTAGACAGAACTGCAGTCTTACAATTCTGTGCATGGCTCCTCAGAAGTTAGTCCCGTTCAGTTCATTGTGTTACCAGTCATGCTGGCTGTATATCTACTCCAGGTTCAAAGGCAAATAGGAGTCTCAGTACCATGGAGACATTGCTGGGAAAATGCCATTGCACCCATGTCTAATGTGGCTGTGTGGCCACTTTCTCAGAGGACATTCTACCCAGGTCTGGTTTGCAGGTAAAGAACTGTTTCCGTCAACAATTCGGAGCACCTGGGCAGCTGATGGAACAGGCAAGCTGCCCCGGTCACCTGGTCCGGTCTTGCCCACTCTGGGCCAGATGGGGGGCATAGTGCACTTTTGTTTAAAATAGGACAATTGTTTCTAAATGTGCATCTACAGAGACGTGTTAACTTGGTGTCCTCTTATGTGTTTCCTCTTTAGGGGTGAATTGTAAGAGCTGTTCCCAGCTCTTTGCTCTTTTTGTGGGCTTCCCATTGGGACACTTGGCTGGCCACTCGGGCATCAGATGATGGGCTAAATAAGGCCTTTGCCCTGATCGAGGGGTGTCTTCTTATGCTCTCACACCTGGGTAAGGGAAGATAACAAAGTTCCACAGAACCCAGTAGGGCCAACCTATAAGCAGGCACACATGCACTGCAAGGGTTCCTTGTATAACGAATGATGTTGTGATCCATTATTGTATTCCACAAGTTTAACACATTAAAAACAAAACAAAACAGGGAAGCATGCAGAATCGCATGTCATTTTGTAGGAAAATACTCTTCCCTCTAAATTAATGAGACATGATTTCCCACATGGCAGGACTTTAAAAGTAGTATTTGAAATAAGCCTGTTTGTCAAGATGCTTTAAAATAAAAGAGGGTGGGAGTTAAATGTTTAAGGAAGATCTGAAATCTTTTTCTTTAGAGGGGGCCCAGCCAGTTTCTCATCCTTTTCTTTGGCTTTCTCTTCATACATCAGAATTCTGCAGAAAAAAAGAAAAGGGCAGATGAATTCAGCAGTGGCAGCTGTCCTTGACACCTGTCTTTGGTATCTCATCTGCTTCCAGTTAACGCCAAGTCTTTTCACCTGTTGTGCCCTTGACTCTGTCAATGCTGGGATGAGGAGCTGCTTATTCTAGAGTCACCTGGATCCCTTGCTCTCTGGAAGGGAGCTGAAGACAGGCAAATGCCCCCGGGGTGGGGTCTGTGGTGGTGCTGGTGGCCACGCTCAGTGACTAAGTTCAGACCACACAATAGCCGACACTCAGAGGTTGGCTGTTGGTTGAACTGTGGGTTCCTGTTGATTTTTAAAATGTGGGATGCTGTGTTTGAATTCAGCTGCAACAATAAGCCATGGCTCATTAAGCTTGAACAACCCATAAAGACCCATGTCTTGTTGTTGAGTTGTGAACTGTGATTTGTTCACCATGGTTCACTATCTCTGCTGGGTCCAGACAATGATAACCCACATGCAACTTGTGCTTAACTCTTCAGTGTTGGTGTGTTGTCAGGGGCTGGCTGGGTTCAGACATCACCCAGCCTGTGGCGGGCCCCACCTTCAAATGCTTCTGCTTGCCTGAGTTGCAACCTCTATGCACCTTGAGTAGTGGGAACTATGAGAGCTGGGCAGGCCTGCAGGATCCAGGTTGTTTTTCTCCAGATCCCAACATCTGCCAAGCAGAGCACGTGCAAAAGACCCTTTGGAAGACAACAAGCAGGTGGTGCCTCTGAACTGAATTCACAGTCCGTTCATACAAACTTTTTCTTCCCAAGTGTTCTTCATTCCCACAGCCTAATTTAGAGGACCAGCTGTGGAAGGAGAGGCACATCGGCTGCTCTTGCTGCTGCAACAGCAAAACTCTTGCTGATCCACTACAAATCAGGATCTGCTGGCAGAAGTCTAGGTGATCTGTCTTCTGCCCAGTGTGAAGTACAGTTCACATCAATTGCATGTGTCCTCCCTCCCTCCCTCCCTAAGGAAGGCTTTCCCAGCTTGGTGCTCCCAGCCAGTCTGGCCAATAGTGAGGGATGATGGAACCTATAGTCTGGAACATCTGAAGGGTGCTGGGTTGGGGAAGGATGATATAAGGAAAGCTAGAGAAGATGGCATCCTGCAAGTGGAGCAGGGAGGGCACATAGTATTTACATTTTAAGGATAGCCGATCGCTTTCCCAGCATCATCCGGACAAAATCCCGGTAGGAGATGGTTTCGCTCATCCCTCCGGTCACCTCGGTGATCATCTTCTTCAGCTCCAGGTGGGTCTTGGCTGCACCCAGCTTTTCCAACATGCGCTTCAGGGCCATAATATCTTAGGGAAGAAGAGAGGAACACAGGAAGCTGCCTTATACAGAGCTGTACCCTTGGTCCATCTAGCCCAGTGTTGTCAACACTGACTGGCAGCAGTGGTTCTCTTAGGTAGGAGTTTTTCTAGCCCTGCTGTCAGGCATCTGGAGGGGGAAGAGAATAACCAGCAGGGAGGCGTACAAGATACAAGACCTCAGAGAATAGCTTTAAGACAAATTTGAGCTGAGGCAAATGCCCAACATTTTTTCTCTGACCCAGCTAGGAGGAGGCAAATGCCCGTTTTAGCAAGGACATGCTGGACCTGTAATCTAACATGTCAGCGGGAAACCAGGTTGGAGAAGGCTCTTCCATGGAGGCTGAAGCTCATGCCCCTCAGGCCAGGGAGCCTTCTGGAGCCTCCCTACACTCTGCTTAGGCACCGTGTTTCTCTCCCCCCTGGGTAGGGCACATCTGTTTCGGAGGGGTGCCAATGCCAGAACAAAGGAACAGAACCACATGGCCATTTTGGTTCGTCTGGGCTCCCTGAAACAGATTTCTGTTTTAAAATTGTGAATTTAAAAATTCACAATTTTGAATTGCAGATTCATGTGGAACTGCATGGAATGGACTCGGGAAACTGAGCTGATAGGAAACAAAGAGAGCCATCCATATAGGACTTTGCTGAAAAGTATATTTTGCTTTTCTGCACGGAAACCTCTTTTTCTTCCAGTGGACAAACTTTTTAAGACTGTCTCTTGATTTAACTGCCAGGGATAAGGAAAAATACCTCAGGGCCTATCTAGTCTACAGCCTGCTATGTATCCTTTACTGATCACAATTTGGGAGCAGGAACAGTCCTTGTTCAGAGAAAGGCTCATATGCACACCAGCACAAACTGGGTGTATGAGCAAAACTCACCTATATCCCCTTGTGCATTGAGGTCAAAGTCCATATATTTCTCTGCCAAAAAAAGAGAGCAGAGACAGTATAATATAACTGTAATATGAGATCACAAGAACTGCACTGATATATAAGGTCTATCTTGGGCAACATCCCATCTCTAAGTAGATTTCTCACCCTGTGCCCAGGGCCGTCTTAATGCACGGGCCTGATGGGCACTTGCCCGTGGGCCCCATACTAATCTGTATATGTTAACCCTTGGAAAATTGGAAAACTTCTAAAATTAACAGTAGTTGTCGTAGGGGCCCCAGTACACCGCTTTGCCTGGGGCCCATAATGCTGTTAAGACATTCCCCTGACATTCACAGCTGGGTATGCTAGAGTCCGTCGCCATGGTTAGGTGCTTGTTACAGCTTTATACCACTCAATAGTTAAAGCTTTCTGTACTTCAAGGTATAGACTGCTCCTGAACATGGAGGTTCTATTCTTGCCTCTCAAAAACAATAGATAGATTTATCCAGGATGGAGTTGTCTCATTGATACCATCCATCCTTCTAACACAGAGACAAGTTGTTCTGGGTTCACGGAGCTCTAGCCAGAACTGCGCAACTCACACAACAGCAAGGAGGTATCAGCAAATTCATTGTGACCCTGTGGGAAAACAGTCCTTGTGGATGAACCCAAACTATCCCATAATAAATGGTGAAAGGAAAAACCTGGCAACCAGAATGGTGGCGGGGAATGGAATTGAATGGCTGGAAAAGGAGGAGACAGATATAAAGAAAATGTGGAAAGAACCATTTCAGTCCCTGTTTGACATGCCGAAAGTCTTTTAAGATGTCCCAAGTGATGGAACAAAAGAGCTGTCCATAGATGTTTATGGAGAAATAGGATAACTGAATAGAGCAAGGATTAGGCAGAAGTCCGTCCATACACAGTTCAAGCCCCGCAAATGGAGAAAAAACTCCAAGATGGAGATCTGCCCTGACTGCTCTTTAGAAGGCCAGATCCTGAAGATGGAACTGAAATACTTTGGCCACCTAATGAGAAGGAAGGACTCCCTGGAGAAGAGCCTAATGCTGGGAACAATTGAGGGCAAGAGAAGGAGGGGACGGCAGAGGAGGAGGTGGCTGGATGGAGTCCCTGAAGCTGTTGGTGTGAGCTTGAGTGGACTCCGGGGGACGGTGGAGGACAGGAAGGCCTGGAGGAATGTTGTCCATGGGGTTGCGACGGGTCGGACACGACTTCGCGACTAACAACAATCACAAAAGGGTGATACAGAATTTTCACAGTACACAGAACCCTGACTGCTGTGGGGAGAAAACAAGGAAAAATTGGGAAGGGGAATGGAATGCAGTGGCTGGAACCTTAAACAGAAGTAGTCTCTGGTGCAACATTTTGTTGCAGCTCTCTATGTTCTCCTTTTTTTTTTTTTTTTTGGAAGCCACCTAGCAGAATGATAATTACATTGTTTATCATTGCTATTTCTACTACCTTGGAATCCCTGCAAGAGGAAAAAGGGGCAAAGCTATAAATGGAATGTAATAATAATAATAATACCATTGCGCTCTCTCTAGTATACTGCAATATCTCATTCCATCCCTCCCATCATCTCGAGTCCCCCATCCGTGCCACTCACTCTTAAATAATTCTAATTTTTCAGCAAGGTCCTCATCCGTGCTGTATTTAGGGTCATCTAGGAATTCCTGTAGAAGATGGGAAGGGCAGAAAAAACTCAGTTAGGGGTGAGAACAGCATCCAGAGTATCCCATCTCCAGTGAGTATAACAGGATGTAATTTCAAGGCTGCAGTCTTGCAGATTTTGCTGTGTTGTCTTTTTGTTTTGTTATGCAGCACAGAAATAAATACATTGACTCTGAGAGCAAGTATGCCATGATTGTTAGAATGTTGGACTGGGGAGCTCCTGGTTCTAGTCCCTGCTCTGCTATGAAACTCGCTTTGACTTTGGACCTGCAATAGACTGTCTGCCCAATCTATTTTATTATGTTTTATTAGGTATTAATAAAAATATTTCATTTCTGCACTGCCTCACAGCCAAAGCAGGTGGTACAAAGGGTTGCAGTTGTAAGGATAAAATGCAGCTATATAATGCAACCATCTTGGGTTCCTCACAAGAGGGGAAAAAAGGTGGAGTATAAATACAATGTAGTAATAATTTTGACTGAGTTCATAATACCATTACAGTTCATTTGTTATGAATTGCTACTCATCGTTGATTATTGTATTGTGGAAACCTAGACCAATTTCCCCTTTCCAAATAACCTATGAGCTGTTTTATCAACAATGGGTTCCTGAAAACTACCTTCATTATGGATTTGGGGAACAGACTACTGAGCCCTGTGGCAGGAACATCAAAAACACTAAAACAAACAAAAACCAAAAGCTTTGTACTCGAGAACCAGTGTAGTGATTATAGCGTTGGGCTGGGATCTGGGAGATCCGGATTCTAATCTCCACACGGCCACAAAACTCACTGGGTGACTTTGGACCAGTCACAGACTCACAGCCTAATCTACCTCACAGGGTTGTTGTTTTGAAGATAAGATTGAGAGGAGGAAGAGGATTATGCTAGCTGCCTTGAGTTGCTTTGAAGGGGGGAAAAGGGGGGAGGGGATACCAGTATAATAAATAAATACCTATACAAATGGGGCTGCCAGGTAACTGCCAGTGGGAGCCACCTCCAGCACGATCAAGTGGCACTTGGGGGCAGATGGCTTTGCACCACAGACAGAAGTTGAAATTGCTTTGAAACCTTGTCCCTCCTCTCCCATTTCAAATAGACCACTTCACTATTATTAATTACATTTCTATATTGTAGGCAAAGGTCTCTGGGTGGTTTGCAACTTGAAGTCACCCACCCAGACTTCAACCAGGTTGGACCCTGCTTGGCTTGCAAGATGGAGCAGGATCAGGCACTTCAGGCCAGGCAGCTGCCTTGCACTAAGGCGGCTCACTGGCTAGGCTAGCTCAGTATTGTCTGCTCTGAATGGCAGAGCCTCCCTGGGGTTTTCGACATGACTCCTTCCACAGCTAGGGGGCTGAACTGAAAAAGCCCGCACTCTCTGGTTAAGGTATGCCTTCCTCCCCATCTCATGTAAATTTTCTCCAGCTATTTTATTAATTAATTAATTAATTAATTAAAACATTTCTATGCCGTGCCTTGCCGAAGCCTCGGGGCGGCTCACAACACAAAATAACATACAATAAAATACAAAAATATTATGCATGTTCTTTAACACCCCGCTTTTTTTTTTTTTAAAAAAAGTGGAGGCTTTTAATTTAAATCAGTTGCAAAACCGCTCTGGGAATTGCTCTGCATATCTTGGGGACACGAGCAGGGCAAGCCAGCTGGTGCCAACTGCTACTCCCCATCCTCGGTGCACCCAGAAGGAGACGAGGCACGTTGAGGGTGAAACGCAAAGGCCTTCTTCCAAACGGGGTCCAGTGTGCTGCCTTCTCCTCCCATGGCATTCAGGGTCTGCCTTACCTTGTTGAGGGAGTCAAGGAGTTCCTCCTGCTGGGTCTTCAGAACCCCAAAAGCCTTTCCACCTGGGAGAAGGGGAAAAGACGAATGTGACTCTGGGAGCCCTTGCCATGCCTCCCCTCCCCTGCCCTCCGGAGGGTCCCGCTTCCCAGTTTCTGGGTCCTCTCTGTCAAACACAGTTTCCTGACCCTTGTGGAGGGGGATGGGGAGGTGTGTTTAACTAGAAACTAAAACTGACTGCAGACGCGAAAGTGTTGTTTTGGGGAACTGAAGTGGAACTAAAGCAAATTTCATGACTGTGGGGTTTTTGGCTCTTTCTGGACAACAAAGAGGAAATGGAAGGGATAAGCAGCTCCCAGAATGAGAGAGGAGATGCCAGAGCTGGAGGTGCAATGCAGCAGCCCCAGTAACCATCCAGAGAGGAGCAGGTGGTGGGAGGGAAGGCCATTAGGCCTCACTTCAGCAGCTGGGCCTGCATGAACATCTTGGGGAGCCCTGGGGTGGATGCCGGGCACATTTCCCCCTCTCTCTTTTCAGGTGGACTGGGATGGGGGAGCTGACCAGGTATGCGCCTCTGCTCACTCCAAATGCTCATTTTATTATTTTTGCTTAAAAAATATGTGTTTTCTAAAACAAAATGGTGCTTATATGTTTAGCAGCAGGGCTAGACTGTTTTATTCCTGTAGACATAATGGTGCTATGTGTTAAGGGAAAATGCAAAAATACACATGCTCAGAGTATATATGTATACATTTAGAAAAAGAGAGAGAATAAGGATTTAACAGCATTTGATCAGGTGATGCTTAAATCAGATGAGAAAATGATTAAAAGATTATATAATTTCTTACTAGAAGATGAACAGGTTAAGGAAACTATGATAATGTGGACACAAAACTTTGGGTATAATACTGAATTAGAAAAATGGCAAAAGCTGTGGGAGAGAAATATTAAGGTAACATTAGCAACTTCATATAAAGAAAACTTGTATAAAATGTTTTATAGATGGTATTTGTCACCAAATAAACTAGCCAAGATGTTTCCAAATATGTCAAATGGATGTTGGAAATGTAAACATAAATTGGGTACTTTCTATCATATGTGGTGGACTTTCAATAAAGCGAAAAAGTATTGGAATAAAATACATAAATGGCTTGAGGAAATGTTACAAAAACCCTTAGCTTTTAAACCTGAAGTTTTCTTATTAGGCATTATACCTGATGATATTAGTAAACAAGAAATGTATTTGACTTTACATGTAATTACTGCGGCGAGGATTGCATTTACCCAACACTGGAAGAGTGAAGAACCACCCACCAATGAACTGATCCTAAAAAAGATCTTGGACTGTGCAAAAATGGACAGATTGACTTTGTCACTGAAGGAGAAAGAAGATACTGACTTCTTTCAAACTTGGGACTCTTTTTATTATTGGCTAGAGAAACGGGGCTTCACATAGATTTAAATCTGTTGATAAGTTAACATAAAAAGAAAAACTGTGGGGGGCTGACCCAGTAGGTCCGATGTTCCTGATGATTGATGTTGTTTTTAGTTTTTCTTTGTATTAGGTTTTTTTAGAATAAAACTTAGAGAGGGAGGGAGAGGGAGAGGGAGGGAGTCTAACACAGGCATGGAAAATCTTGGAGCCAGCAGCCAATTCCAGCTCTCCAAAGGTTCTGGTACAGCCCTCTGGTTCCATGCAGACAGCCATGCCCCCTTCCCTTAACCCCTTCCCTTGACTCCTGATTGATCAAAGTTTTTAGAGCTTTTGTGCTTCTTTTTTCACATTCTGAAAGCGCGACACGCCTCTTCTATGGCTCCATTGCTGGTGACTGTAAGAGCTTTCAGCTAAAGTATGCTGACTTTTTTGGAATTTTTGCCCTGCCACTTTTGCTTTTGAACCTTCCCTTCACTGAAATGCAGCTCCCAAGGACTTCCCCAAAATGGAGTTTGGGCTGCTGGGTGAAAGGGTTTCTGTGCCCCTACTCTTACCTCTCAGAAATGCAGAAGTGCTTTTAAACCTGAAGTGGTGGAGGGAGGGAGGGTGGGAGAAGAGGAATCTTAGTTGTGCGCTTCATGACTGAAGCAATATGCATGGCTGGATAAAGCCACTCCCCCAAGACGATTAAGTCTAGAATCTAACATGACTTAACTGTACCAGTGGCCAAAGATGTCAGGCCATTGCAGCTAAGAACTCTGACTGCCAGTACCCAGGCCTTAGGAGAGTGCTGTTAACCTTCTAGGATGGGGAAAACCCGTGCAAAAGCCAGGGAACCACCAAATGAAGGGCAGCTGATGGACATGGGCCATGTCTTCTGGAGAACCCTAAAGGCTCCATTGGGATCCTGGGGTGCCATAGACCGGAGGTTCAACAACAGTCTTGAAACGGAGAACACCCGCAAACAGAGGACCGCTTTTTGTACTACAGTGGGGCACTCAACCACCATAACGGGAGAATGGAGCCACGGTACACCATCCGATTATAAAATGGTTGAGGAGACTGGTGTTCCTCAGCTTGGCGCCCTCCGGTTGTGCTGGACCAGAACTCCGTCCCCATCCAGCAGTGCTGGAACTAACGGGGGCAACCTGGTTGAGGCCGCGGAACAAAAAGGAAAAATGATGTTTCTGTTCAGAAATTCAAACACTTCATAATGCTGCCCTCTGCCACATGCAATTTAAATAATGGAATCAGGAAAAGTAGAAACCCATCCGTTTTCTCCACATGGCACATTTAGCCCTGTCATTTTCAGATGATTTCTGGTGGAGGAGCTTTTGTAACATGCCGTTATATCTTGCAGAACCTGTAATCTCTCCCTTTGTCTATCTCCTTGGCTCCCCGCACAAAGTAAAAGCAAGCAATGTTAGCAGCTAATCTGCAGGTAGGGCTGACGAGGGAGAGGTCAAACAACACTCCATTTCCCCTCCCCCTTGTTTTTCCACCTCTTCTCTGCAAAAGTTAGTCAATCATCCACAGTCCGCATGGGGTTTGTTCTGGGGTTTCCCAGCATGCAGTTCAGGGTTTTCCCCCCCTCTAAAGGTTTCTGTAAGCGTGCTGATACTTCCCTCTTCCAATACTCATATCCTGAAAGGTGGAAATAAACAGGGTGATTTAACAACCCCGACATTTCCCCAGAATGCTGGGACGATGGCTTAGGGAACCCTGATAAAGCACCAGTTTAGCCATTCCGAAAGAAAATAGAGATTCGGAAGCATAGCATTTAACTTGTCTAAGGGGTTTTGTAGTCACCTTGGCAAAGAAATCCATCCAGGACCGTATGTGAGTTCAATGAATTGTCATACTCTGGCCATCTAAAGAATGCGCATCTCTGTGTGTGCACATACACACCCATGAAAATCCAGAATGCATTTTTGTTTGGGAGGGGAGAAAAAGAGTGGGAAGCTATATCAGGCAGGACTTTGTTCCCCTGTCTCTGCTCTTCGGGTTTTGCAACAGCTACAGGCCAGGATCCTTGTCTTCAAAAGATCTTGAAGTCACCCAGTCAGCAAAAAAGCTGGGAGTGGGTTAGCTACTTTTAGGTTTAAAATTAGCTGTCTACTTGCTTGTGATCTCAAGAGTCAGAGAAGAATTAGCAGGAGAATCTCAATTAGATCTCCCTCACTTTTTTTGTTTTTGTTTTTTTAAGGGGAAAAGCAGCCCCCGCTCCCATTCAGATTGTGGTTTTTGGTGCTAGGCGTGTTTAATGCTTTCCCCACACTTTCTTTCTTTTTCCTTATCTGAGTTGCTTCCTCTGCCCCACAGCAGCTATTTTCTCTCCTGGAGATCTGTGCGCCATGGGGTGGTGGCAGGAGCCAGGAGTGCCAGCAGTTCAGATTGGAAAAGTGACAGGAAAGTAAGGGATGTGCCCCCCCCCCCCCCGCCCTGGGCTCAGCAACCGCAATCCAAATTACACTTGACATTTTAAAATGTTTTAAAACAAGAGAGGAGAGCTGATTGTGCTCTTTCCCCCTGTTTACTCTGGATGAGCTTTTATTTAAATCAATGAATATCTAAAATAGCTTGGCTAGTACTAAAGGAAAGAAAGAAAGGAAGAATTGAATGTCTCAAATTTAGCATGCTGAACAGAGTGGCAGTGTGCAAAGCTAGGGCTGGGAGCCTCTGGATGTTGCTGGACTCCGGTGCCCATCAGTCCTAACCAGCTGGGTCAATAGTGTGGGATGATGGGAGGACTAGTTCATCATCATCACCCAGAAGTCCTCAAATTCCACACCCCCCAAAGAAAAACCCAATAACAACATTGTAGAAGAAAGTTCAGAAATGAAGGTCACGGTAGACCTTAGGCCAGGGAGGAACTTCCCCAGCCTTGTGCCTTCCAGTGGTTTTGTACTCCCATCCCCACCTTTCCTACCAAAGGGCATCTGGCTGGGGCTGGAGGAAAGGGAAGCTGAAAATGCCTGGAAGGCACTAGGTCCTGGAAGGCTTCAGGACAAAGAGCTTTGCATGAATACCTGCTAATATATGCCAATGCACGCCAGTACTCAAGGTCAAAGAACATAGTGGGGTGGATTACTTCTCTAATTCTTTTCTGAGGGATAATTTGGCTGGCAGCCCTATTGGGCTAGAGGGCTTTCCCTCGCTCTTTGCCTTCCCTCAGAGTCTTCCACGTGTGTCCTGTCATGCCACTCCTCAGCAAACCCTTTCCTGGCTTATCTCAAGCCCTACCTTGTGTGCGTCTCTTGCTAAGTTGCTCCCTTCCACTTGGACTGGTGCTAATCATTTCTAAATCCCAGCCTCTCCCCATACCTTTGGCTGCCCCACTGCAAGCAGAGAAACTCCCTTCCCTTTCTAGCCACTAGGAGCTTCCAAGGAGGCCAGTTCCCGAGCAACAGGTTACCTTGTGGATTCATTTCGTCCTCTTGCCGCTTTTTCTTTGGGCGGCTCCCCGATTCCAAGACTCTCTTTTCGCTCCAGGCTGATCTAATCCGTCTCCTTTGAAACTGCCCCTTTCCAGAAGAGATATATGTATGTACGCACACACAGGCATGCACGTGAGGTGTCTGCTTCCTCTTTTGCTTTGAGAAACGACCGTTTGTTAGCAGTGGCCTATAAAATTCAGAGAACGAGGCGTGAAGTTTTGAGAAGCGCTGCACTGCGGACAGCAGCGTGTGGGACAGGAAGTAACAGCCTCTCTTCTGCAGGGAGCAGAATGAAAGCTTTGGGCAAGCGGAGGGCTGAGGAGCGATCCCAGGGCAGGGCTGGTGTCGAAGGTTGGTGTTGCTGGGGATTTGCTGCAAGCCCGCACCTGGGCAGTGCCCCCCTTTCACCCTTGCAGCCTGCATTGAAGCATAGAAACTGAGCGAGTCAGAAGGGGCCTCCCGGTCCATCTAGTCTGTCCAGCCTATCCTTGAATGCCCTCACTGATGAGGCCTCCATGACCTCCCGTGGAAGCCCATTCCATGCCCTAATTATCAGGAAGTACTTGCTGGCATCCAAATGGAACCTGGGTTCCCTGAGCTTCGCTCCACTGGAGCGTGTCCTGCCCTTCTCTGCAGGGGAGAACAGTGTGACCCCCCCTCACATACCTGTATGTCGCCAACAGATCCCCTCTGAGTCTCCTCTTCTCCAGGCTGAAGAGACCCGGTTCCCTCAGTCTCGCCTCATACGGCATCCCCTGCAAACCGGCCACCAACCTTGTGGCCTCACGCTGCACTGACTCCAACCTGGCTATATCCTTTCTGTAATGAGGGGCCCTAAACTGAGCACAATACTCCAACTGTGGGCACTTCAGAGTCGTATAGAGTGGCAGCAATACCTCTGCTGATCTAGAAGCCACGCTTCTGGCAATGCAACCAAGGGTGGCGTTCGCCCTCTTGACCACACTGCTGACTCATGTTCAGCCTGCAGTCAACCAGCAACCCAAGGTCCCTTTCACAAGGGCTGCTCTCCAGCCACTTGTCACCTAACCTGTTCTTATGACACCCATTCCTATGCCCCAAATGCAAGACCTTGCACTTATCCACACTGAACGCCATCCTGTTGTCCCCTGCTCTGTCCAGATCCTTCTGGATCCAGAGTACCTGCTCCTCAGTTGTGGCTACTGCCCCTGCTTTAGTACTGTCTGCAGATCTGACCAACCTTCTGCCTCCCTGCTGCTGTTGGTGGCTTGTGCAATACTTAGGGCTCAATTCCTGGCAAGTGCCCCATGAATGCTGTGCATGCTCACCAGGAGCTTGGATTCTGGGCTGCTGCAGAGCGGACTGGAGTCTGGGGAGCCAAGCCCAGGGAATCTAATGGATTCCCACCCGCAGATGGATTTCTTGCCCATCACTGCCTCCAACCTCGGGGGGGGGGGTCCCTTCAAACCATGTTTAGGGGCCATAGGCTTGCTTCCTCCAAGACCACAGGGAAACATTGCAAACATAGAAACAGAGTGAGTCAGAAGGGCCCTCCCGGGCCATCTAGTCTGACCCCCGGCTCCAGCCAGCTGCATTCATGAAATGCCTACCATGTGCATGTCTAGCCTATCCTTGAACACCCTATAGAAAGGTAGTGTGTGTGTGTGTGTGTGTTGTCCTCAACCCCGTTGTCATGGTCAGATCACTTCTTCCTGGGGTTTGGACTTTCGGCCCCTTTTCCCCTCTGGAGGGGTGGGGGCCCCATTCAGGTGGTCTGCCCCTGGATCCAGAAGGCTTCCAGCCAGCTCTGGGGGATTTTCCTGCTGGCATACGTGGTGCTCCTGTCCATGCCCAGGTCACCCTGTGGAATGAGGAGACGACTTGAGCGGCTGACATGATTGCTCCCAGGTGCCTTCTCTGCTCTTGCCAAGCCCACCCGATCCCCTGCTACACCCCAGAGCTGCGTGTGCTGAAGCAAGAGGGAAGACCGATGTTGCTTGGGTGGAGGAAAACTTGGAATGAATCTGGCCAAGCATGGCTTAGTGCCCATGATCGGGCCTATTCCACAGTGGTGAAGACAGCAAAGAAATACTTCTTCGCTGCCTCCATTGCATCCTTGAGTTGTCACCCTGTGGCGATCTTCTGGGTAGTTTGCGGCCTTTTACACTCTGGCCCAAGACGCGGCACCATCGAACCCTCAGAGACCCACTGTGACAAGTTTGTGCGACACTTTGAGGGTAAAGTCGCCCTGGTTTCTCTCAAGTTGGGCACCACAGTTATCCCAGAGCCATCGGCAGAGGTGTCTAGTGCACCATCTGGTCCAAACTTACGGGACGAGGATGTGGACGAGCTGCTGGGTTGTGCATGTCACAACTGGCTCACTCAACCCCCACCCATTTTGGCTGATTGAGTGATTGAAGGAGGGGACTCGCCTGTGGGTCCAGGAGGTGGTGAATGCTTCCTTGAGAGAGGGAGTGGGGCCTACCCCGTTAAAGATGGTGGTGGTCGCACCACTCCTCAAAAAGCTACATCTGGATCCAGAGGACATAAATAATTATCAGCCTATAGCCACTGTTCCCTTCCTGGCAAGGTGCTGGAGTGGGCTATGGCTGGGTAACGCCAAACACTTTTGGAGGAAACAGCTTACCAGATCCATTTCCATTGGGCTTTAGGCCTGCGTTCGGAACGGAAACTGCCTTGGTCATCCTGTGGGATGACCTAAGTCAGGAGAGAGACGGGGAGTGCGACCCTGTTGATTCTCCTGGATCTCTCAGTGGCTTTCAGTACCATTGACCATGGTATCCTTCTGGAGAGGCTGGCTGGCTCGAGAGTTCAGGAACTGCTTTGGAGTGGTTCTGCTCCTACCTGACTGACCGTCTCCACTTGGTGGAGCTGGGGGGCTGTTGCTGTGCGCCGTGGCATTTGCGCCATGGAGTTCCAAGGGCTCCATTCTGTCCCCCATGCTCTTTAACACCTACATGAAACCGCTGGGTGGCGTCATCTGGAGGTTTGGGCTGAAGTGTCACCCGTATGCTGATGACACTCAGCTCTGCCTCTCATTTTCATCCAGCCCAGGTGAGGCAGTGGCTGTCCTGAACCAGTGCCTTAGTTCAGTAATGGATTGGATGAGGGCCAATCAGCTGAAGCCCAGTCCAGACAGGACAGAGGTACTGTTGGTGGGCAGTTGGTTCATCCAACTAGGAAATGTTCAACTTATCCTGGATGGGGTTGCGCTCCCACTAAAGGATAAGGTGTGTAGCTTGGGGGTGGTCCTAAACCCTGAGCTCTTGCTTGTTTTTCAGGTGGACTCAGTGCCCAGGAGCACCTTCTGTCAGCAGCTCAGGCTGATTTCCTAGCTACGTTCCTACTTGGTTGAGTGAAACCGCGCACAATTATCCATGTGCTGGTAACCTCCTGCCTGGATTGCTGTAATGTGCTCTCCATGGGACTGCCTTTGAAGATGGTCTGGGTTCCTCAATTGATCCAAAACAGAGCAGCACCCCCTCCAACAAGAATCATCCCTAGAGAGCATACTATGCTGGTCCTCCACCAACTGCACTGGCTGCCCAGATGAGGTGAGGGGAGAATTGGCAAGGAAAACAACTTTCTCTGTTGTCGCACCTCACCTCTGAAATTCCCTTCTGAAAGGGGTATGATTGGCACCGACATTACTGTGCTTTCATCCCCAAGTCAAGACCTTTTCATTTAGTATTTGTTTTTTAGGTTATGATTTATTGGTTTTTGTTTTTGTCTTCTTGTTTATATGATGCTTATCCTCCTGTTACATTTTATATAGCATTTTATATTGTGTTATGTACCGTGGTTCTAGCTATTATTGTTTATCTATTTTTATTTGTATTGCTGTGTTATGTCTGCAGTGTGAGCTGCCCAGAGAGCCTTTATGGGGTGGCATACAAATGTGACGAATACATAAATAAATTGGCAACATTTTCCTTCCACTTTCCCCTGCGGTGTGCAGAAAACCTGCAGAACTAGGGACTCCGCAAGCCAAATACAGCCCAGCATCCATACGTGGCAGAGCGCAAGGAGAGCGGTGCTGGTTCAGTCCAGTGGCTCATCTGGCCCAGCATCCTGCTCACATCACGAACAGCCAACCTGCTGCACACAGGAAGCCCACAAGCAGGACAGGAGGGCAGCCCCATCTTCCCACCCACGGCCCTTGGGAAACGACACTCACCATGGTGATTGGCAGCCACAGATAGCCTTAACATCCGCGAATTCTTAACGTGACCTAAGTTTGTGCTCGTTGCTGTATCTTGTTGCACTGAAGGTGTAGTGGTTAAGAGCCTGGGACTGGGACTCAGAGGATCTGGGTTCTAGTCCCCGCTCAGCCATGGAGCCCACTGGGTGACTTTGGGCCAGTCACAGACTCTCACCCAACCTACCTCACAGGGTTGTTGTTGTGGGGATAAGATGGAGGAGGAGATGTAAGCTGCCTTGAGCCCTTTGTAGGAAAAAGGCAGGATATAAATAAAAAATAAAAATAAAAAAAATATCCTCTATGCACCACATGAAGAAGTACTTCTTTTTACTTGTCCTGAATCTCCCACCAATCATCTTCATGGGAGGATCCCATTTAGTTCTAATATTATGGGACATACATCCTTTCTTGGTACCATGCATAATTTTATACACTCTCCTCCTCCTCTTCTTTCTTCTAAGTTCTTTCAAGGTTGTTGACATTCTCAGCTTTCTATGCTAAATATGATTTGCCTTCTATGGGTTAATGGCAGAAGTTGCAGTTGAAACATCTGTTGGAATCTGCTGCTTTTACAGCTTCAAAGGGACCTCCATTTTTAGAATTACTTGGTAAGGCTGAGCAGACATACCAGCCTATGGAATGGTGTACAGTGAATAATTCTGATGCACAGGGTCTTAAGCAGTGATATAATTCAGACCATAAATCCTACTTTATAGAACGGATGAGAATATTATCTGTGAGGTAATCGCTGCACAAAAAGAGATGGCCTGAATTTGGAGTAGCATTTTATGAAAAGCTTGTGATTCTGTCAGTCGAATAGCCTATTCAGAGAAAATGGGAAATGTGGAACTTAGCCTTCTTAGAAGTCTAATAACAAGAAATGTTCTTGAGGGTTGTGTGCTTTTCATTTTTGTTTTCAATAAAACTACAGTGTAAACAAAGGAATATCAGAATGGAGTAACATTTCTTGTTTCCATTTTTAAAATAATTATTTTCATCATGGACACTTTCTAATCAAAATCCACCCCTCCATTGGTTTTACTCAATAGGGAAAATGAGCTTGAGGGTCACACGGAAGTAATCAAACCCCTCTCCGCTTCCTCATGTGGCATGCTGAATTTTTTTGGTCGCTTAGCCAGAATAATAGCCTGGCGTCCACACTGCATAGTGCTAAAAGAAGAGGGTAGCATAGCATAGACATGTGAAAGGGAGGGTGCATCCATTGTCCCATTGTATGGATGCCACTTTTCCTTCAATGCATCTGATCAATTAGAAGTGGAAGCCTTAAAGGCCCACCCTCAGAAGCCGAGAAGGTAGATTTCAGGTACCTCACCTGTTATCAGTGAGCTAATCTTTTTAAAGCCACTCTTGCCCAGCTCCTGCCCCACAGTTACATAATACATTAACAATGCAGTCTGCTCAGCTACATACCATGGACTTACTCCCAGGGCAGTGGGCAAAGGTTTGCAGCCCTGGCAAGTGATAGCGGGCTGCCTTTTGCTGGCACCCACTGAAGACCTGCAGGGGAGGGGAAGGGGGACACCCTGTTTTCCAGGTCAGAGGACGTGCACAGGGACCAAACACTTCTTATGGCAAGAAGTGATGTAAACAGGCAGAATTGCTTTTGAAACTTGTTTTATTTGGCATCCGTTGTATGCAGTGCAGACGACAGATGTGGCCAGGTTACCACTGGCTGGTAGTTTTGGATTGTGTGAGTACAGAGAGCACTAAGGAATAAGAAAGAAGATCTTCCATATTTAAGGATATCCATATGATGTAGGTCAGCTGTCAGGAGAGGGTGAGAGAGAGAGAGAGAGAGAGAAAGAAAAAATCTTGCATGAAAAGCAGAAGCCATTTGGCAGTACACACACCCCTTCAGCATTAATTCGCTAATTCACTATCGGCCCTTATAGGACTCTTGGCTCAACAAGTGCCATATCCTCTCTCTACCTCCAGTAGCTTATAGGAGACAAAAGTTTAGCAGGCAGAGTTTGAACTCCAGCACAGAGAAGCAGCAATGGGCAAAGCTGCCCCTGTTGAATTCTGGTTGTCATACAAATATTCAAGGAAAAGGGTGGTGATCCAGCCTTCCTGTGGCTGGTGTGGCCTTACTCACCCCCAGGTCTCTGGGCTTTTGGAGTTCTTTCCACACTAGCACCCTTGGACCCACGGCTGTTTTTCAATCAACTGGAAGTAGAATTAAAACTATCTAGAAGTAAAGCACTACTGGAGTGACCATTAACCCCCTAAAACATATCTATCTGCACCAGTTCTTAAAATGTTTAATTCAGAAGTAACTGCAGTTGAGTAATGTTCCTAGTAGCACAACTGTTCTTCATTTTTTAAAAATTGAAATTATATAGTTGTAATAGTATTCTTAATTGAAGAAACCTTTTCTGTGATGGCAAAGAGGAAAACAGGATCATAAAAAGAAACAGCTGTTGATTAGTTAAAAGACTAGCTTCAGTAATACTGTGGCCAAAGCAAAGGAATGACTAATTAAAGGGCCAGTGACCCAAATCTACAAATTATGCCAGTGTCTGAGATGATGACTATTACGGACATGACCCTGATGGAGCAGTCAGGCCCAGCTTCCTCCCTGTGGACCAGGGAGCCTTGGGTCAGCTAATCCACAGCAGAGGCAAGTATGTTTTGTATTCTGGAAGTCTCAGATGCGTTCCCTTTCAGAGAGTCCTATGGGACTATTAGTGCAGAATGCAAGTTTAATAAATAAGAATAAGAATAAGCTTTCATTAAATGGCTTATACTGGGAAGGAGCTCAAAAACTGGAGAGGCCCCACTTTCACCATAGTTTACTGAGCCAGATGGACCATGTAAATAAATAAGTTTCCTTTATTCAGATGTGTCAAAACTCACTTGGCTGTCAGAGAGTGGAATTTCCTGTAGTCCATTGTGAAAGTGTCCGTGTTCCCATTTTCATCACTGATCAGGACCTCAGCATCAGGTGAGCAGCAGGTTGCTCTACAAAAGGGGGCAAAGCAAGAGCACTGAGCAGAGTAGGGTAAATTCTGGTGAGTGGCATAAACAATGAGAGGTGGATGAACCTGGCATAAAAGGACCAAGGAGGCAGGGGACAGGAATGTGCCGAGCTGCAGCATTCAGGTGTGCCCCACCTTTCTGCAAAAAACCGTGCTTGAGGAAGCTAACAAGAGCAAAATGCAAATTGAAACAGAAGTTTGATTAAAAATAATAAAAACAAATCAATTAAGAGCATGGATATCAACAGCACACCAACAGTGCTCCACTTCAGCAATGCCACTGCGGCAGTGAACCAGTTTCTGGTGAAATTCTATGCATCTTTAGACAAAAAAAAAAAAAAAAGCCCTACAACTCACAGCATTCCCCTGCTTTTCGGGGAATCAACAAAGGGGGACGTGGCATCTTGTACTAAAAGTTGAGGTAGCACTGGATACAAGAAGAAAGACATTGAGTGAATTAGCAGGCTGCAGCTGAGTTGTGCAATCAGATACCTGTAGTGAAATACACACTTCTCCATTTTGAAAATAGCCCTGCAGATCAGCAGATTCCTTATTCTAGTGCCCATGCATGTTGTATGCATGCATGTGTGTGTATTTTTGCAGAATTTGGAAATTTTGTTTATTTTCTTAAAACAGGAACTGGTTTAGTGTGGGGTGAAGTTTACTTCCCATCTGGGTTTAGTAGGTTGGTATGTGTGTGTGCACAATTAAAACATTTAATAAAATTTTGTGCTAATTTAGGTTTGCATTGTTTAGAAAGGGGGGATATACAGTTCTAAATGAGTAAAAACACTCAAACTTTGAGTTTAATTTGAGTGGGAAACAAATTAAACTCCTAGAATTCTGCTAATTGGAAGGTTTTTCCTTTCCCACCCATAAGCCTAATGAAAACTGCCCTTTGCTGCACTTTGGTAAGCCTTAGAAGGCTTTTTTCATCCAATGTAGAATGGAAAGAAAAACTTTAACCAGGATCACAACTATAGAGGAAAAAAGATTCATATATTTTATCTCCTGCATTTCTGTATTACCCTATTAAAACCATAAGATCATAGAATAGTAGAATTGGAAGGGGCCAGGATATAACACACTAAAATATAAAAGTCAAAAACTACAGTATAAAATAAAAATAGAGCCCGCTCCCCAGATAAACTTCCCTGCTCTTGTGTGTTACAATCCTAGAGAAACCTCACATTTAGGATTAAAGGGGAAAAATGACAGAAGCTGTTATTGGCCACAGTTTCCCATCACCTGTCTAGATTTCTAGGTGAAATGGTCTGATCCTCCAACCATTGGAAGGCCAAACCCCTGGCTGATGGCCTGCAAATGATCTAGAGATCTCAATCTCCCACTTTCTTGCTTCTGACCTAGAGGCACAGTGTTTGGTGGATACACCTCTGACTGATCCAGGTGGAAATGTAAGACACAGAGGGGGGTCTTATGATGAACAGCTGCCACTGGAGGAGGTGGGAGGTGTGACCGCCCTGCTGGTGGTATCAAGGGTGGCCTACCTTTCAGGCAAAGTGGGGCAACCACCTCAGGGGGCAGAGACGAGTCCCCCATCCATTCCTTCTCGACCCCTGGACTTTCCCCTCGCTTGGAGGACAGAGCTCTGTCCCCTTGCGAATGCGGAAGTGGGATTGGACTGCTCTTTTATGTGGAATGGAGGAGGGATACTATCTCCTTCTTTGCCTTCGCAGAAAAATGTCTTGGAGCAGCACCAAGAGTTTGTGATGTCCCACAATTGTACACCAAGCTAGAGATGGCTGAGGAATTTGTGTCAGTTCATCTTTGATCAAAATTTACCCATTTTGTACCTTTTGGACTGAATGCAGGCCCTGGCACAATCTGAGGTCAAAGTCAGGACAATTCCAAGCTTGCCAAACCGAAAAATAACATGTGTTTGAACAGTATACATGCAGCTGAAAAAGGCTAACCAGTACACCCTAATGAATGGCAGAAGCAGTGCTTTTTTTGAAAGAAAAAAGGTGCCGGAACTCATGAAATTATTTACCTTTCGCACGTAGTCAATCACTGTACACACACCCACGCACGTCAGTTGTGTAACAAAACATAACGGTCACCGCCTGCAGTAAGCACTCAGCGTGCGACCACACGACTAATCACAAGTCGAGCAGCGATAAAGCCAAGCGGCACCATCACAACCAGCGCGAATGAAGTACGCATGCATCGGATTCGACACACAAGCAGCCCGCATGCACCCTTTTAATGATTTTGCCACCGACCTGCTACACTCAACAGGGTGATTCAAATCCACGTGGACCAAACATCAAATTTTCAAAAGTTACTTTTAAAACTTGGAAAATCTGTTGAAAAAAGGTGCCGGAACTCCATTCCGGGGTGTTCTATGACAAAAAAAACACTGGGCAGAAGTTCATGTAAATTTCAAAGAGGTACACAACTGATGTGTACTTAGGCAAAATACACAGAGAAGTGTGCATAGATTTTCATGTGAACAGAAGAAAATGTAGCTTGCTATCTGATAGTGAGCTTGGGTTTTGCTTACTCATATATCCCTAGACAAAACTAGCAAAAATAGTGGTGTCTCAGCAGCTTTGCTGTTCAGCTGAAGAGGGCGCTGTCGGTTAAGCTTAGAACTGTTACAGGCATGACGCCTTTCACATTAGAGATGTAACGTGCTCAGTTGAGTTTTTTGTGATTTACCTGAACTATACCTCCTGGAACCCAATGTGAAAATGAATGCAACCTGTACAGTTTTGAGGTACAGTTTTGATCCAGTTGGCGGGGGGGGGGGGATTTCTTCAACTAGTGTACATTTGCAGCATATATTTCTAAATAGTGTGCAAGAATTCTTTCACGAGTGGGGGCATGCATATCAAAATGTATACCCTAAAAATGAATTAAAATATGTGCAACTTTCTGTGCAGGTAAAAACTTCCACTTTACATGGAATAGTGAGGGAAGGAGCTTAGCAGTGGAAAACAAAGGCCCTTTCAGGGCACCTGCAGATACTGTGCACGTCAACTCCCTTTAGTGGCTAGGAGCCATGTCAGGAGATTCCTCCTCACAGACGTCTCTTTCATCCTGGCACAGGGGGATCCACTGGGAATGCTGCTCACAAGGAGGTTTTTCCTTTCCCAGCCAGGAGCCTGATGAAGATTGGTCCTTTCCTGCCCTAGCCTTAGGGAAGCTCCTGTTTGTGCCAAAGGGAGCTTTACCCCTTAAGGATAAACGCAGCATGAAGGTAAGACCTTTAGCAGGATCACAACTGTAGAGAACCATGGAATATGACACAATAACATCTAAAAATTTAAAAGATTAAAGCTACAATATACAGTAAAAGTAGAAGCAACCCTCCACCACAAAGGAGATAAACTTCCCCTCTCTGTGTGTTGCAGTCTCAGAAAAATCCCAGCACTACTTTGTTAGTCACAAAGTCATGTCTGACCCATCGCGACCCCATGGACAACACTCCTCCAGGCCTTCCTGTCCTCCACCATCCCCTGGAGTCCACCTAAGCTCACACCAACTGCTTCAGTGACTCCATCCAGCCACCTCATCCTCCGCCGTCCCCTTCTTCTCTTGCCATCTGTTGCTCCCAGCATTAGGCTCTTCTCCAGGGAGTCCTTCCTTCTCATTAGGTGGCCAAAGTATTTGAGTCTCATCGTAAGTATCTGGCCTTCTAAAGAACAGTCAGGGTTGATCTCCTCTAGGACTGACCGGTTTGATCTCTTTGCAACTAGGGTTAAGGAGGGGAATTGGCTCTTATGGGTCCAGGTTTCTCATCACATGCCTAGATAACAAATTGCATGTTTGCAATCATCACTTCAGACAGGTGGGTAGGCAGCCTGCTGTTCTCCAGGTGTGCTGGCCTAAAGCTCCCAGCATCCCTGACTCTTGGCCCTGGGCAGATGTTCGTTGCAGAATGGCTGCTAATTCTGCAGTTAGTGTGAAATGTGGGTTGACCTTGAGGCAGCAGGGTCAGGGTGCAGCATTAACTCCTGGAATCCCTGAGTCAGGAGAATTGTGGATCGGAGCAATAATGCTCAGAACAGAGGTCTTTCCTCTCCCCACACCAGCAGCCCTGGTAGGATTGAGAGCAGAAACCCCACACCTGCCTCCAGGGGACCTTCCAGGTGAGGCTTTAATTGTGCAATTGAGCTGCCTCTGGGATGTATGAACCTGTTGGGAGTTTGGCTTCTCTCATTTTTTATTTTTTCAGTCTTAAAGTTCAGTTATTCCCAAACATTGAAAATGTTTTTCAAGCCTCATATGGAGTATCATAAATATTTTGTGTCTATTTGCCCTCGTATAAAATATTTTGTATGTACTTTCTCTAACAGTGAACTTCGTTAACAGCTATTTCCTAAAGTAATACATATTTGAACATTATTTCCCACAATATGCGCCCTGTGTGTGCGTTCTTTTGATTAGAGAACTCCATTGCAAGAGCCAAAGAAAGACGTATAACTGAGGAATAACTTGAGTTGCAGTTGGCAGAGTGGTTCAAAAGTGTGAAACTTGATTTCACATTGAAATATGAAGTAAATTTCACCCCTATTCGTCTTGTTTGTGGAATTCCACAAGGGATCCAGGTGATGGCGCCTTCCATTCACAATCCTCCCCTGCCCCAGAGGTCATTTTTTACGCTCTCATGGCTTTCTACAAAGCACGGCTGGGTACTCACTGATAGTCACAGGTGACTTCCTTGTTACCAGAAGTCCCTTGAGGGCTGCAAGACAGGCCAGAAGGATTTGTGTTGGTTTGGACAGTGACTGCGCTTTGAGCATCCTTTGCCGAAAACCTCACATGCCAGTTCTTCTGATTGCAACCCGGTCGGTTCTGCATGTCGCCCACACATTGAATATAAAACTCAACAACCTTGTGGACTGGCGGGGTCTCGTCTGTTTCCTGTTGGATGGACCACAGGTTGGTTAGGAATCCCCGTGTGTAGTCATCAGTTCCATGATAAGATGTAAGATATCTATGGCTCTTACTGGGAATCTCCCCCTACAAAGGCTGAGTGTATAAAGGGGTGGTGGGATGTGCACAGGTTAGCTTCTCCCAACCTGGTCTCCCCCAGGTGTGTAGCTTCCCAACTCTGTAATGCCCGTGCTGGCTGAGAACCATGGGGACGTTCCAGAACTCGTTCATAAGGCACCGGGTAGGGTCATAGGACCCTGTGACATCCTATTAATTTATTTTACATTTCTGTACTGGTCACTAGCCAAAAGCTCTGTCGTTGATTCCCAGAACTAGTGTAAAACTGCAATATCCAGTAACTCAGTAATGCATGAAGCAAAAGCCATTAGTTTAAATCTGTGTCTCCTGTTTCAAGAAAGGGGCATAAACATCCATATCTTTTTATTTAGCCTGGAGAAGGGAAAACTGAAGAGAGGCCTGCTAGCACTTTTCAAGTGCCTAAAGTGCTCTCATTTGGAAGAGAGCTGCAGCATGTTTGACTTCCAGAAAAGCTTGCCAGTAGCCAGAGCTGAGCGGCTGGGAAGGTGCTCGGCTCTTCTTCCCTGAAGGAAGTCAAACAGCGACAGTCAGTCACCCGCCAGAGAGGCTTAAATTGCATTTCTGCCTTGCGCAGGGGGTTGGGAGGGATGGGTTACATTCTTTTGATCCATGTTTGCAATTAATATCATTTGCTAATAATTAGAATGTCTTGGATTACATGACAAACCATGTTTCAACTTACCAGCTCATAGAACAGTCTCGATCCACCTTTAATTAAGGCAATTTGCATGCAGATTTTAAAGAAAAGCAAACCCCCAAAGCATTTAAGTATGAAACACTAAATGAAAAACAGTTTTATGCAGGGGAAACAACATATTGCATCAGATCAATAATCAGGCAATATGCGTATAGAATATAGAATAGTAGAGCTGGAAGGGGCCATGACGGCCATCAAGTGCAGCCCCCTGCTGTTGCAGGACACCGAGCTACACCATCCCACTCAGATGGCTGTCCGGTTTTTTTCTGAATGTCTCTAGTGTGGGAGAGCCCACCATCTCTCTAGGCAGCTGGTTCCACTGTCCTATTGCTCTGACAGTGAGGAAACTTTCCCTGATGTCCAGCCTGAATCTGGGTTGTTGCAGCTTGACTTGCTTATTCCGTGTCCTACACTCTGGCATCAGCAAGAAGAGAGCTTGACCTTCCTCTTTGTGACAGCCTTTGGGGTACTTCTTGAGGGAAATCATTTGATCAGCAGAAGGGCATTTTCCTGCCATCTGCAGGTCATATGCTTCTGTATACTCTTGCTGGGGAACATGGATGAGAGGGTGCTTGGTGCTTGTGTGAGCGTGTGGAGGAGACTGCTGGACTGGGTAGACCTTGATCTCATCTGACAGGAATGTTCTTCTGGGCTTAACTGGGCTTCTGGAGAGAAATCTGTCCTGCTTCTCACCTTGCCAGGGCAGGCTCTTTGTCATGGGGCAGGGCAGGGCCACAGAGCAAGGCAATTCCTGTGATGGAAAGGCTCCTGTTGGAGAGCTGTTCTGAACTGCATCCAGGCTGCATATGAGGGATAACAAGTCTTCCAGGCATTTTTTAAAACTGGATTGTGTTCTTTCAATTTTATATGAATTTATTGCTGGGTTTGCTTTACTATACCTGCTAATATTTAATTGATTTATGTAGTTGTCTAAACTGGGATATTTTTGTATTTTCTTGGTTTTCATTATTCACTACCCATAGAGTCCTGTTTAGGACTATTAGTGCAATTTATAAATTCCATAGGTAAATACATAAACAAGTGAACTCTAGCACCCTACGTTTGGCTTAGAATCCCATGAGAATACAAAACCCAAACCACATCTATCTAAAAATAAAAGAAACAGTTCACATAGCTATTGCAGGAGGATTTCCTGAATTAGGACGTGTACAAAATTCTTCACTGAAGGTTAGTTGTGAGTAGCCTCTAGGAATGAACCCTGCATATGGTGGATTACTCACCAGGGCCGCCTGAGGGATGACAGTAATGGGCAGTTTCAGGTAGTTCTGTGCAGCTGAACCCTTGGCCATGAATGTAGCAATGCTGGAAGAACAGTATTATGGGGTTAGTTCTTTATTTAAAATATTTGTATGCCTCCAAATTGTGTCACGGCACCTCTGGGCGGCTCACAATTACAAGATAAAAATGCAATAAACACCAATAACACATTAAAAATAAAATACAAGCAGAAAATACGAAACAAAGGTCTCACGGCATTAGTTGTTAAGATATTTTTTTTAAAAGGAAGGTCTTCACCTGGTGCCGAAAAGAAAGTAAGGAAGGCGCCAGGCGAACCTCCTTGGGGAGAGCATTCCAGATGTGGGGGGCAGCTGCAGAAAAGGCCCTCCCTGCTCCCCTCTGTAAGGGACGGCTCACACGGGAGGGCCCCCTGCATAGATCTCAAAGGCCGCGAAGGTGCATAGGAATGAAGGAGTGTGTCCATTGGGTGGGGAAGCATAGACGGCAAGTGATGCTCTTCAGGAGCTCACACATCATAATATAATAATCCCACTCCGCTGAGGTGCACAATGTCCACGTCCCACTCATCTGCCAATCCAAGCTTGGCTTCCAGAACACAGCGCATTAGGCAGGGGGGGTCGCAGCAGCCCTGAGGTTACCCATCAGCTGCTGGCAGGAGCTGGACAGCAAGGGCCGCAGGCACACGGCATGGGTCCCTTGGACACGGTCTTCCTCACTCGGAGGACCTGTGTTGTATTCCTATCTAAATATAATAGGAATGAGCTGTCCCTTGCATTTATACTGTGCTTCCCTGAAAATCAGTCCTGGTCTTATGTTGATTTTTGCTCCAAAGGACGCATTAGCGCTTATTTTCAGGTGATGCCTTCTTTTTTCTTAGGAAAGCCGTAAGACTCTTGCCCCAAGAGTCTTCCATGATTCCTTTCTTGTACCTGATGGAATAGCTCTTTCTTTTTGCACTCATCTTGTCTGGGGGTCAAAATATTATTCCCTTTAAATCTGCCATTAAATCAAGTGTTAATTAAAGACTTACGAGACAGGAGTGGCAGCTCACGAGAGCATTAAGTACGTCCGTTGCAACACACGACATACTGAATTATGAAACACGTCAGTTTGTTATCAAGTGCGCATGTTATTTGTGTGTTCTGTCTGTACTCCAGTTGGTCATTCAGCAATAGGTCTTGCTTTCATCTGTTTACATAGGCGTTTACCTCTCGTCCAAAGGTGCCCGCTTGGGTATTTACAAATACTTCATTATAATTTATATTATCATTTATTTTAAGTGTTAATGTCAATAATATTATTTATATTTAATTATATTGTTGTTATTATTGTTATTATTATATTATCATTTTAATAATAATAAAAGAACATCCTCTGTATGTTGCAATGGGCGTACTAAATGCGTCTGTCTGGCTGACGATCTTAACTGGGGCTTATTTTTGGGGTAGGGCTTCTATTATGAGCATCCTGAAAAATCATGCTAGGTCTTATTTTCGGGGAATAGAGGACATGCATGTTTGCATAGTGTAATGTTACGCTGGCCAGTGCCACCTTTTGCCCTCCTTGCTGCATTTCCTCTTTTTTGGCAGTATGTATGTCCTCTTTTGGGCGTGCTATGCTCCTTCTCCCCCACGTCAAGCTTCCACTCCTGCCTTAAATTATGCTGGAGCCTCGGCTGCTACCCTTCGGGCAACGTTGCCATCCGTCCTCACCTGGAGGCAAAGCTGTCACTCTCTGCAGCGGCCGCAAAGGTTGCGGTGACTGTGACGTTCTCTCCGGAATCTATGAAACTTTCTTCTGGGCTGAAAGTCCTCATCAAACCCAGATCGTCCCAGATCTTAAATGTGAATGATGAGGCTGCCCCGTCATTCATCACTAGGACGGAGATGTCCAAGGTCTCTCCTGGTGACATGGTGCCTGTGGAGGAAAAGCAGAAGGTGCTCCTCACCATGTGGTCAGCTGCTGGCCCAGACTGCTAGAGAAGCCCTTGGCTGATAGTCTCAGAGGTGGACCAAGTCAGCCTTCTGGCTCTGTCATTTTAAGGTGCCCCCACCTTCTCTCCTCTTTCCCATTCCTCTTCAAAGCTTAATTTTTCTCATTTCCAGGTGGTTAGCTGTGCTACCCTCTCTCAGCAAAACCAAGAATCTTGCAGCATTTTAAAGAACAACACAACTCTTTTGGCATAACCTTGCCATGGACATTGTCCACTTCAGGCATCTGGTGTTACGGGCAGCGTACACAAAAGTAAAATGTTTAAGCAGGTCGCACAACATCTTGTATTCTTTCCCAAGAAGCAAGAGGTGTGCGACGTACAGCCTGCAGTCCTCCTATTGACGATAGGTCCATGCATGAGGGGGAAGAATCGTGGCCTAAGCAGGGTCCCCCACTCCTGCTGTGCACATGCACATATGATACATATGAACTTAATGGCAGCAGGACTTAATGGCTGTCGGATGCATTGGTGGTGGAGGACAGGTCTAAACCGCCTGATCCCGCTCCTTTCATCCCATGTTCTTTTTCTTGCTTGTGCTGGGAGCCAGACACACTGCGCCAACGTGGCTGTTTTGAATTTTGATTCAGAAGAGGAATATTTAGATGGGACTGAAGAGCAGGACTTGGCTCAAGTCCATGGGATACAGCAGGGAATGGAGAGCCAGAGATTCGCCCAAGGAAGAACAAGAGGGCAGAGGCGGAGGCCCACCCTGGGGGACAGCATGGAGGTACAGGACAGTGGGGGGCAGTTGAGACTGGGGGATCTTCAAACAGGGCTCAGATGCTCCCCTCTGAGAGAGCCCCCTTGGCCAGGTGGCAGCAGTGGCGAGAGGCACAATGGGTTGTTTAGCGTGTAGCAAAAAGTTGCACACACTTTCACAGAGTCCCTTCCCAAGGGTTGGGTCGCAAGCGTGTCCATAAGCAGAGTTTTGGAAATAATTGCTAGGTTGGGTTCAACAAACCGCTTTGTGCATGCTCAGAAACCTGACTGGATAATTTACGTGTAGAAACAATAAAGAGACTTTTGCTGTGAGCAGTTTGAGGCTGGTGACTGCGGGAGGGAGGAAGGAAGTGCAGCTTGCAAACATCCTTTCCAGTATTCTACAAGCAATGACCTTGGACTGGAGCCAGCTGGACTTTTATGTACTTGGTGGACCAGCCAAAAACCACCCAGATGAAAAGAAAATCTAGATCACGGTGAGGAGTCTGTAGGTTTGCAGCATCCACTTTACTTTTCATGAGAACCCTGAAATCCCTTCACTGGAGCCAGGTGCAAAATGGGGCATCAGGGAGTGGGGACACGGAACTGTTGCACAGTGCTCGGCCCAAAATTTTGCTTTCAAGGGCAGAACTGGCTCTCAGTGCATCTATTCCTGTTTCTTCCAAAGCGCCTTGATTTTCAGAGCCTGATTGCTGGAACTGTTTGACCACCAAGCCACCGGGAGTCAAAACCCTTTGCTGACCTACTGCAAATCACTGAGAGGTGCAGAAGTAGATTTCAGCTGTGTTCTTCCTGCTTCCGACCTAGATGGGTGGTGTTTCATAGATAACACCTGCAAAGGATCCCCAATATTTAGCAAGTGGTTTTTGCTCTGGAAGGTTACAATTCCTGTTCTTACACTTAACGGCTCTTGCTGGAGGAAATGGGAGGGAGCTGGTTAGCTGTAGTGGTGAGGCCAGGCCTTATCATTACCAGGCAGTGTGAGACAACGGCCTCAGGTGGCAGAGACTAGGGGTGACTGGAGTCCCCCATCCCTTTCTCCTGAACCCCCAGACCATGGGTCCTCAAATTGCGACCTGTGGGCTGGATCTAGCTTGCCACGCACATCCATCTGGCCGCCTCAGAGGTTTTGGAGTCACTTGGAGAAAACAACCGCTGAGTGAGCAAGCCGCCACCACACGTGCGCCTGCCCCTGCCTCGCCACGCACCCGCAACTCCTGCCCCCTTGCTGGCCCAAGCCCGGCACCGATGCTGCCTTGCCAGCCCGCGCCCACCACTGGCACCTTTCAACTGGCCCCCTGTTGAAAAAGTTTGAGGACCCCCGCCCCAGATATTCCCCTCACTTGGAGGGCAGAGTTGTGCTTGATGCTGCCCCCTTGCTGGGGTTGAAGTAGGGCTGGACTGCAATTCCTTCTGGCTCCTTTATGTGGAGCTGGGACAGCAGGGTACCACCATGTGCCACCATGTCCTTTGCCTTAGCAGGAAAGCGTCTTGGGGCAGCATAAGACAGCTGCGATGTTCCCGGCTCCCTTCGGGTGGGAACCGGCCTGAGTGGAGGGAAGGCTATTACGGGTATTTTGTCCTGCCTCCCCAGGGACTCACTGCTTTGGTCTGGCAAGAGGACGATTTTCACGGACTCTGTGATGATGTGGCTACTGCTGATTCGTGTAAAGGGCAGATGGCTTGAAGACACACCTTCCAAACTCAACATGCTGTCCTAGAAGGCAAAGGAGAAGGAATAATTATGGAAGGTATTTCATACGTTCCCTGCACATCTTGTTGTAAAGGAAGAGGCTAATGGGAAAGAAATTTGCTAAGTTCCCTGGAGCTGAATAGCTCAGTGGGAAAACATTTATTTATTTATTTATGAGATTTATATCTGCTTCCTTCCTTCCTTCCTTCCTTCCTTCCTTCCTTCCTTCCTTCCTTCCTTCCTCCTTCCTTCCTTCCTTCCTTCCTTCCTTCCTTCCTTCCTTCCTTCCTTCCTTTTTAAAGAACTTAAGGCAGTTTACTACATTCTCCTCCTCCCACTCTCAATCTTATCTGCAAGTAGGTTGGTCTGAGTGTCTGTGACCAGCAACCAGCTTAATACCTGTTGCCCATCATTCTGAACACACAAGACCACTTGACATGGGCTGCCGGTGTGCTTCTGGGTCCAATTCCAAGTGCTGGTTTTCACCCATCAAGCCTTACATGGCTAGGAACCACAGTACCCGATGGAGCACCTCTCCAGACCACAATCTGTCTGGGCCCTATGCCCACCATCTGGGGCCTTCTTCTGAGTGCCAGCTCCAAGGGAGGTTCAGTGGGCAGCCATAAGAAACATAGAAACAGAGCGAGTCATAAGGTGCCTCCTGGGCCATGTCGTCTGATCCCCGGCTCCAACTGGCTCCACTCAGGACATGCCCACCAAGAAGAAAGGCTTTCTCTGTGGTGGCCCCATCAATGGAATAGACTCCCTACTGAGGCCTTCCTGGTGCCAACCTTGTCATCTTCTCAATGCCAGATTAAGATGGGGCTTGATGCTGAGGCTTTTAAAGATATAATGGGATAGCCAAGGATTTGAGGGGATTATCCATCCTAGATGTTTTTTTTCAGGACTATTCTGTGTAGGAGTGCAGAACCTCAGGCTGGGGACCAAATGTAGCTCCCTAGCTAGCCATGTCTCCTTTCCCAGTCACTAATTGTTTGGTGGTTTCCCGGCATTTGCATAGATTTTCCCCATCCTAAATTGCCACAGAGTTTCTCGTAAAGCGTAGTTGCTACAAGTCCAAGTTTTCAGCCTAGATATGCTGGTCTTTTGCACCCCACCCATTTCGCTTTTTGCCTGCTCGCTTTCACCCTGCCCAGCCAGTGGAATGTGGTCCCCAGAAGCTTCCCTGGAATGGAATTTGGTCCTGGAGCTGAACGGGGTTCTACACCCTTCGTTTTGCAGGCAAACACAGGAATGGGCACATACCGAAGCACGTAAGGGAAGGAAAGCGGTGGCAAAGAGGTTGCCGAGGGCATCCATACTTTGGTTCAAATCAACGGAGTCTATTGGGGTCCCTTGGCTAGAGAGAACAACCAGGCGCTTGAGCTGAACACCTCCAGTATCTCCCATGAGCTTAAGGGAGACCGTGTAGTTTTCACCTGGAAAAGATGAACAAAAGAAGAATGGGGAGGCAGAGATCTTCTCCGCTGCTGCTTCTGCCTTGCACAGAGCACTTGTAGCCCCCCAGGTTCGAAGGCTCATGGGTGTCCCCATTGGATTGTACCATGAATGACTGAGCGCACACACAGGGCAAAGACTGACGCTTTTGCAGTGCCGCAGCTGACCGACAGAGGTGTGTAGTGGCTGGAGGACTATTGCGGGCCCTCAACGTATGTGGAATCACTGACGGGGTTGTCTTGGTGCAATCCAGCCTCTTCCAACCGGATGCCTTGCAAATGGGTTGGATTGCAACACCAGTCATCCACTGCCAGCATGGTTTTTCTGAATCTGGCACCCCAGAGATGCACTGTGTCCAACTCTCCCTATCTCCAGCCAGCTGGAATTCAGCACAGCAGGGGAGGGCTGGTGTACTCAGTACTACCCAATTCTCTGTCGTGGTCTCCGTGCATCACACCTATGGGTGCTGCACCTGCGCAGGGCCTGTATTCGGGAAGATTCCCTCAGCTAGTAATATTTTTGGTGGGAAATCTGCTCCCCCACCCCCTCGAATATATGGGCAGAGTCCCCGCCCTCTTGCCAGTCTGCTTTCAACCCCCGTTCGCTGTGCCTCGGGTTCTCTCATTGCTTTCGATTTCCCTTGCAAACTTCTTCTACACTTTGTACTTTACATATATCTTTGTCTTCTTATCCTAAATCCCTTACAAAGTCTCACTACCCTAACCTTTATCACAACCTTAAACCCTCTTCACACCCTTCCCTTTTCCCCTCCCCTCAACTAATCCCCCCACCAAAAATAATTTAAAAAATAAACCCTTCTCTGTACCAAAAACTCTCTTTACCTTTATTCCTCATCACTTATTTCTTCTCAATGGCACAGTGTTCTGCTTTCAGAAGGCAGGCCCAGTGTGGAGCAAAGATGCCGTCTACAGACACGCGCTTGCTCTGCTCGATCCGTCCCAGTGAAGGACGTCACGCCGACAGACGTGTTCATTGCCAAGCCTTCACCAAACAGACTTGCAAGAACTGGGAAAACTGCCTCAAGAAAGTCCTACGGGATAGGGCTTTACTGGCGAGGAAAAAGGCGACTGTGGCTCAGCCTGCCACCCCCTACTCAGTTATTCCCTGTAGAGACACCCGTTCTTGAGTTGCTTTATTCTTAGGAAAGTGGGCTTTTCATTTGTGTGACACACATCATGTATAGCCCTGCCTGCACTGTGGCTGCTTCACATCCACGACAACTGACCTTTTACAGGGCGTCCCTGGACTGGAAGCACGTATCCCTCCTGCTCTTCCATAATCTGGTAAGAAAAATCCAGCAAGCTCTTGCCCCTGACTTCCACTTCAGCGGAACCTCCGGGAGACACGATCAACGTCCACAGCCCGTATTCCTCGATGGAAGGCACCTTCAGCAGCTTGTGGGTGTCTGTGTCGACCAGCATCTGAGCAGATGTGAGGTGCTCACCTGCCATGGAATGACACAAAGGTGATGGAGCTGCGGGGGGAGTGCAAGATGCTGTGGGGATTTTTGCAAGCACCCCTCTCCTGGGATCTGCTTGTGGTACGGCTCTTTTCTCCATGCCTCCTACCTGAGGGCAGCTTCAGGGTGATGCTGGTTATGATGCCGTAGTTTGGTCTGGCCACGGAAACAAGCAAATTCACGAGGCTGCTTTCTACTGCAAAATGGAAATGAGTCCCTTCCATATGACCACGGGCCACCTTAACAGGGGCAGAGTTCAGGGAAGTCTCCATTAGGGGTAGCATTTGGCTGAGCTCCCTTTTGCTGGTCCGAACACAGAAGCCATCAGAATGAGCAGCTATTTCTTCGTAGACATTAGCGTAACTTCTCTCAGATGCCTCAAATTCTTCTTCAGTGCCTGTGTAGGTTGAGAGCAGAGTTGAGCATCTTGAAAGCTGTTCCCCTTGACTCTTTCATTCACACACAGGAAAGTAAAAGCTATTAGTTATTTGAGCGGTTATGATCCTGAAGCCAAGCAGTTGTGTTCTCTTTCGCAGCTTCTCTTACGGGGCCAATCAATTTGTCAATTTCAGTTTCTTATTTTTCTCATCTTACAAGTCAATTCCAAACTTTGTCCTTGTCTCTGGGAATAGTTTTATACTTAAATTCAGTTTGTGCTGAACCTTGAGATTAAAAATAATGTTTGCATGAATATTAATATTCATTAAGCTTCTATATAGCCTGAAGTGCCTGATCCTGCCTAATCTTGAAAGCTAAGCAGGGTTGGGCTTGGCTGAAATCTGGATGGGCCATTTAAGTGTTGTGAACCACTCAGAGATTTTTGGCTACAGGCAATATAGAAATGTAAAGTAAAAGCAACAACAACAGCAACAATATGCATTTCCATGAATGCATGCATTCTTCTATGCAAGTGATCATAATACACATACTTTTAAACATGATGTTCATGATATAATGCATTATTGTCTGCAGCTTTCCTTAATCTGTGCACTTTGATTGGAGAACTCCATTTCAAAGTTTTATTGATTGATTGATTTATATCCTGCCTTTTCCTCAAAGGACTCAAGGCAGTTTACATCATTCTCCTCCTCCATCTTATCCTCACAACAACAACAACCCTGTGAGGTAGGTTGGGCTGAGAGTCTGTGACTGGCTCAAAGTCACCCAGTTGGCTCCATGGCCAAGTGGGGACTAGAACCCAGATCGCCTGATTCCCAGTCCCAGGCTCTTAACCACTACACCACACTGGCTCTCTAAGTTTGGAGAAATTATTGAAGAATAACCGGATTGTGGTTTGTTTATTGGGGCAGTATCCAAAGAAGTCATTCTGAAAAGTCCAATTGCATTAACTGAGCAACACTGTATTTCTCTGTTGCACAAGCTGGTTGTATAGTCATGCTTGGGCAAACGTAACTTAATTTGGATACTTCTCTTTTGTATAGTCCAGAAGCTAGTTTCCAGTAGAACAGCTCAGGGCTGGTGCTAAGCCCCACAAATTCACATATGCTAATTTACATATGTCCTAAAGCCTTTGTTGCAAGTGTCTGCAAAGGACCCTGTCTCTTAAAGACACCCCTACACATAAAAGTGGATGTAAGGAGGGCATTTTGATTTCAGAAAAAAAAATCTTCAAACTAACTCAGGGATGGGTAGCAAGAGGTGAAACGCACATGGGCAAAAAGCCAACTGATCACAGAACCCTAGAAGAGCAGAGTTGGAAGGGGTCAAGAAGGCCATCGGTGTCCTGCAACAGCAGGGGGTTGGACCCAAGCGACATCCTCGACTCAGGAGGCTGTCCAGTTTCTCCTTGAATGTCTCCAGTGTGTGTGGGAGAGCCCCCCACCTCTCTGGGCAGCGGGTTCCACTGCCGTGTTGCTCTGACAGTCAGGAAGCTTTTCCTGAGATCTAGCCTGGTCCAGTGGGATCAGGAGGGGCACTGCACCTTTATTTCAACCAATGCACATGGGCAGCAGGGTAGTGGAGTGGCTGGCCTTCAAATTAAGGATTCGGGGCTCCAGTCCTAGCGGGCTGTCCCCTAACTCTGCCTCCGCTGCAATGCCATTTGCACTGACAGATCAATATACTGGGATACTGCCCTTAGTTCGAACATGTGGAATTTGGTAATTTTGCATTAAACTGCAAGCCAAACAAAATTTTCCTCCATCCTTACTGAGTTATATCACCTGAAGGAGGATTAAGATATCGTCAGGTAAGTCAATAAAACAGTACTGTTGTGATCTGTTCTTTTATAACTACAAAACTTATACATTTTGGGATACAAAAGTTCTCTGCAGTGTGCCTTCTGAAGTTAGAAGAGCAAGCAGTGCTTTATTTTGGTAAATTTCATATGAAGAAATAGCTCAAGACAGCAGAACAATTTCGGCTGCATGCGAATTGGGTAGCTGCGTGGGTAGTTGCAGCAGCTAAGGCCACTGCAGCCTTGCAAATAAGCCCGCAAAACTTACTGGCCTGCATTTTTTGAGCAGCATGCTAGGAAGGTAGTAATTTCTGTTTCCATGCTGGCTGGTAAGGAAAGGAGGTCCCCTGCTGAACAGCTAGCTTAGAAATGTAGGCCACGGCCTGCTTATTTCCTGTTCACCTAGGTGACAAGGTACCTGATTAAATGCAAGGTTGGAACACTGATATCACTTGCAGGAAGCATCTGTCTGGCTAATGTAAAGAAAAAAAAGAATTAAGGATAGGTGGCAAGTTCACCAAGTTTGTAGTTTAATGCACGATTATGCAATTTAGCACCTCCGGAAACGGAATGAGAAACCAAATGCAATTTGTGTCTGGAAAGCCACATATTTCCTTGCTCGGGATGCATTTTGCAAAAGAAAACATACATTTGATAACATGCACATTTTAAAGACATGAAAAAATGTCCTAAAATGCATATATTTGAAAAATGCACCCCAACCTTGGTACAGATTTCTGTGTGAGTTAAAAATAAAGCTGTCATGGAAAAAGGACAGTATGAGACTAGGGTCAGGAGACCGAGAACCAGAAAGAGATTGAGAGTCACAGATGTGCCCACAGGCTGGACTAAATGGGATCCTCTTACATACTCTTTTTAAAGAGAAGCTGGTGTTCTGCTTGATTCAGCTTCTCTCTCTGTCACTGAGAAAATGATGCTGAACTTAGATGATTTTGCACTTGAATGGACTAGTCTAATCTGATAGCATCCCCTTTTATGGTGGTGGGGGAAGAAGCACAACATTTCAAAACAGCCCTTGCTTTAGCTCACTAGATTCCACTATTTTTCTAGAAAATCTGGGCCCTCTTTGAATAAGGCTTGTCTATTAATCCGTAAAAGTTACTAGTCTGTATTTTATTTAGTGGCCCAGTGAGAGGCTAGTAACTTGTGTTTCCATGCTGGAAATCCTCTCCTCCACCATCACCATGGAGATGCAAGCTATTCGCCTTGCAGCTGGCTAATGAAAATGCCCCTTTTTCAGGGAAAAAAAAAGACTTTTCTTCCTCTGTCATTAGCAGGGAAACCAAGAAGACTGGGAAGATACATCTGCGCCTCTCTGCCAACTAGCTTAGTCGCTTGTGTGGAAGTACTGGTCACTTGTGCTTACCAGGAGTGAATTGTGATATTCAGGGCTGGTTTAAGCATGATACAAAGTGAGTGGAAAATAACAGGCAGGGCAGGTTGATGGGAAGGAACTGACAAAGAGTTCTGAGCAGCTGCTATCATCAATGCAAAATAGGGCACCAGCATCCCAGCCACAGACCCCAGACCTGCTTTTAAGCTAGGGTGTTTATCTTTAATTCAATAAAACATTTCCATCGATTAGAGAAGTGCATTAGGGTTTTTTAAACTGTTTAATTAAAGCACTTTCACATCCAGACATCTAGTTCCTCTTCGTCTCTCTTGCGGGAAGGCATGGCTCTTCTAAGGTGGCGCCTGCACTGGGAGGATCGATGCAGCAGGGGGTGCAGCTAGATTTGGGGCCCCACTTCGCTCCTTGGGGTTCCCCATAAGACCATGCCCTTTACCCTGACCCCACCTCTTTTTCCCTGGCCACAGACTGATTGGAACTTCCTGGCTTTTGTGCAGCCTTCTTCATTGCAAAAGATGGAAAGCCTTCTTCTAAGGCTTCGTTTCTGGCAAGAAGAACTTAAAGGTAAAATATGTCAGCACTTCATGCTTCACCCCTTAGCCTTTAGCCCCTCCTACCACTAGGAGGCAGCACCTGGGACTTGCTCTGAAACTTTTGCTTTCTTGAAGCAAAAGAGATTCTGCACCCTTGGAATACAGAAGGAAATTGATGCAGATTGGATCAGTCAATGCAGACTCAGCGAAGATTTCTTTACACCAAGTGGAAACCTGAAAGTAAACCTAAAACCGTCTGGTTGCAGGCAAAAATGCTTCACAGGGAAGCTGTTTTAGCCAGCCCAGAATCACATTTGAATCTCGACTTGCAGGTCTCTGTTGTGCAATATTGACACACTATGGAAGCCCGGTTCACCTTGATACAGCTGCAGGAATGGGTGAAGCTCTGATTTGGGCAGGGATGTGCTGTGTCAGTTGGAAAGAAACAACAAGTACTTCCCGTCAGCCATGCTTTGGGCATTACTGGGGTAACAAGGGACTGGATTACAGGCATCAGTACCGTGTACTGAACAATTCGTTCAGTCACCTTAGGTGACCAGAATGCCATGCTGTGACCAGAATTCAATGGGCTGGACTCCTTTCTCAGCTATCAGTCTGCTTGGTGTCAGCTACAGAGGAAAGGAAAACTGTCATTTAGCTTTGAGTGCGATCCTATGCACATTTAGAAAGAATAATCCCACAACTTCCAGCATTCTCCAGCTAGCCATGTGTCTCTACGCATAGGATTGTACTTTTAGCACTTCCTAGCCTGTTTATACCACTCTCATGGCAGAAAGTGAAGAGGAACTAAAGAGCCTATTGATGCGGGTGAAAGAGGAGAGCACAAAAGTTGGCTTGAAACTTAACATTAAGAAACTAAGATCACGGCATCTGGTCCTATTCACTTCCTGGCAAATAGATGGGAAAGAAATGGAGGTAGTGACAGATTTATTTTCTTGGGCTCCAAGATCACCGCAGACAGTGACTGCAGCCAAGAAATTAAAAGACGCTTGCTCCTGGGGAGGAAAGTTATGGCAAATCTAGACAGCATACTAAAAAGCAGAGACATCATCCTGCCAACAAAAGTACCTATAGTCAAGGCTATGCTTTCCCCAGTTGCAATGTATGGCTGTGAAAGTTGGACCATAAGGAACGATGAGCGCTGAAGGATTGAGGCCTTTGAATTGTGGTGCTGGAGGAGACTCCTGCTTGGACTGCAAGGTGATCAAACCAGTCAGTCCTAGAGGAGATCAACCCTGGCTGCTCTTTAGAAGGCCAGGAACTGAAGATGAAACTCAAATACTTTGGCACCCTAACGAGAAAGAAGGACTCCCTGGAGAAGACCCTGATGCTGGGAACAATTGACAGCAAAAGAAGGGGATGGCAGAGGATGAGGTGGCTGGATGGAGTCGCTGAGGCAGTCGGTGTGGGCTTGGGTGGACCCCGAGGGATGGTGGAGGACAGGAGAACCTGGAGGAATGTTGTCCATGGGGTAACAATGGGTCGGGCATGACTTTATGACTAACAACAACAGCAGCCTGTTTATGGTATGCTTGTCACTTTTGTGGGCTTATCTACAAGGCTGATGTCAGGCAGAAAGATTTTTTCAGTGGCTGCTGACTTTCCCTCAGTAACCTAAGAACCCCTGCCAATATTTACATACTTCTGCGTTTCCGGCTGGAACAACTCCCTGTGAGGAAGTAGTTCACCTCAGACTGTGAGGAATCAATCAGGGCTTTGATTTCATCCAGCAGTGATTCATCTTTGGCGTCAGCATCAGTAAAGGTGAAAATCTTGGATCTGGAGGAGGCAGAAAGGAGTTAGGGTGATAGTGACCTTGAATAAGAAACAGGCACGGCTCAGTCAAATTCATCGCTACCCAGGTACCACCACCGATATACATGATGCTTTACATCATGAACAAGCTCTGTCACAACAACCATAAAGGTGGGGATTGGAAGGCCCCTGCCCCTAGCAGCATACAAGTCTTTAGTTTTGCAAGAACCTTACCCATAGCAGGGGATGCAAGACAATCTAAAGGGTGTGTTTCAAGGGTAGGCATTGCTGGGCAGTTGCTGAGGGTCTACTGGTGAGGCCCTCTGGACCTGTTCCTCCTCTTCATCATTCAAATCTTCCTGTTTACTAGCTTAGACACTTTTCTCCCTCTCTCATAATACGAGAACCCAAAGTGGCCAGTCCATGAAGCTGGGAGATTCAGGACAGCTCAGAGGAAGGACGTCCTCGCACGGGACATCGTGAACTGTGGAATGCAAGATGCAGTGACGGCCACCAGCTGGGATGGCTTTAAAGGGGAACTGGTCCAATTCAGGGAGGAGAAGGCTGGCTGAGGCTGGCAGTCCCGGTGGCCACAGGACGCTTCCAGTATCAACGGCAGGATGCCTGTGGGTGCCAGTTGCACGGCAATGGGGCTGGGGAGCTGATCCTGCCCTGCTGTTCTGCCCATGGTCTGCCTGTGGGCATCTGGTTGCCACTGTGTGAACACAGTGCTGGAGCGGATGGACCCTTGGCCTGATCCAGCAGGGCTCTTCTTGTGCTTTCTCCATTTTGGTATCTGGTTGGCCACTCTGGGAAGAAAGAATATGCTGGACTAGCTAGGGATGGTCTTATGGGAAATGCAGGTGCGTATCCGCTAAGTCCCACTAGCCATACCCCAAGGAGAGTCCAAACGTGCTGGCAGAGATGTTGCTCCTACACTTCAACAGACCAATTCTAGCTGCTTTCAGCTCTACCGGGGCTTCATCTCTGCTTGCAACCATGTTTTGTTGCTGAGAAAAGTCAGCCTCTGCCTACCACACCTATTACAAAGATCGCAACTAAGAGCAGAGGGGACAGCAAGTTCTGAGGTGGCTAACACGGGATGTCGCTATCCCAGGTGACCAGAAGTCCCAGTACTGTGTCCCTTCAGGTCCAGGCTCCACTAGATCACTGCCAAACAGAAGGAAGGGAAGGGCCAAAGAGAGATTAGCACAAGGTGAATGTGAGAAGAAATAATCATGCAGACTTGGGAAATGTTGGTGGGGGTGAAGACTGGAGTTTTTAGGGCTTTGTAGAAAAATGTTTTCAGGAAGGATATGAAAGAAGTGTGAGAGAGGTACCATCACACTAGTTATCTGAGAAGTAATTAGAAGTATCCTTGCCTTGAATGCTGTTTTAGCCAACCTGAGTTCCATTTTTGGTAGAAAAGTGGGATATAAATTTAATAAATAATAAAAGGAGTAGCACAAGGGGGGGAATGGCAGAGAGATTTAAGGAAGCAGCAGCCTCTTGTGCAACTGAAGCCAAATACTAGGATGGAGGAGAAGAGACCATGGGATATATACCAAGAACCAGGGCAGAAAGATGAGGTGGAATGGTTACCTTGGCAAGCTCTCTTGCAGAGCCAACTTTAGACCAGTCATGGACATTTCTGGGCAGTCACCACCACCACTAACACGGAGGCTCGAGATAAAGGCCTCCATCTCATCCACCTTATCAGTCTGAAAGACTGGGCCAACAGCTGTCGGGAGAGATATGGGTAGAGACTGAGCCCCAAAGACATAGAATCATAAAACCCTGATGAGTTACAACTAGTTAATCAGCTACGAGTGAACACCACAGAATTCAGTGGTGCTCATTTCTGACTGCATAGGTTCAACCCATGAAATTTTAAGCACAGATCTCCATCTGCTTATGATAATCAGAAATGCAAAACACTCTCACAAAGACAGGTTACTATTTAAACTGCTATCATGAAGTAGGAATCCCCTTCAAAGAAAGGAGAGATGCATCCTTTCTCCACTTCATTATTTCTGGCTTCCTCAGTGCTAATCTGCCACAAACAGTAGTAAAGCTTGAAAGCCTTGCTATCTTCTCCTGCACTTCTCGGAGGGAGTTATTCTGTCAGTCCCTGTGCTGAAAAAGGTCCTGTATTTGCCCCTCCACTATACCACTGGGAGGCTGTTCTTACCGCAAAAACACCAACAGGTCAGCCGTGATGTGATTTTGCTTCCTGGTAACAGCAGAAAAGATGAAGGAGGGCAATTCCATACCAGACTAGTTTGGAGAGAATCACACTCGTTCTGTTGCTTCCTCACCTGGGTCATTGAAGGGCACAACAATGTAGTTAAAGGGAGCATCCGGGGAGCCAAAATAGTTCTGGAGCATTTTGATGCATGTTGTTTTGACCTGCTGGATTTCCTCTGACATGCTGCCCGTTGTATCTATCACAAAGGTGAGGGAGTAGCCTTCCAAGTTCAAAAAGGCCTTGAACGTATCATGGCCTATCTGGTTAATGAGACTAGGTCCTGGGCAGAGAGAGAGCAAAGTCAGGTTATGTCTGTGTTGCATCCAACTGCATCTCCAGCGGTAAGGGGTAATTGGTTGCCTTCGAGTTACTGGCAAAGGAAGGAAAGCTGAAGATACAGGGATGGTTTTTGTTCATAGCTCCTAGACCAGCTTCCCTTCACCTAGGCCCATCCAGAAGTGTTGGAATGCACATTTCATTATTTCCAGCCACTGGGCCGCTCTTCTCCAGGGATGGGAGCAGGACGCTGTGGCAGGTTTTCAAAACCCAGCTCCCTTGAGGGCTTACCATCTCCTACAAAGAAGTCCCTTGTTGCTTGGATGGCTAATTCAGCTGCTTGCTGGTGGAAGTAATAGTGTGGGGAGAGCAGGGGGTTTGAAGTCTCTTTGTTGATGCCGCCAGTGGGAGGAAAACTTTGGGTCACATCATCTCTCCCACCATGTCCACATTTGCCTGTAGAAAGGACAGAGTAAAAGATGGCATAGGCCCGAAGTGAACAGAAGGTAGGTCTATAGTACTCCTGCCGCACTGGCCATGTTTGCAAGCGGTTACGGGAGCCAAAATCCAAATCACACAGAGGTTCCCTTTCTGCCCACTCCAGAGTCACATGTGAAATACAGGAATGGGTTAAAGTAATGGCTGGTCTAAATCAGAAATATACCACTGTGGGAGCCCTCTCTGTCTTTCATTTATGTATCGAGGTCTGCATTTAGCCTTTACATCTGCTCAGTCTGGGACTGGGCATGCCCCCGTGTGACGTAAGCCAGACCCAAGGTCAGTTCACATTCTTAGAAAAAACAACAATCTTATATGGATCGATCCCATTCCATCTGCTTGGGATGTTGAAGGGTTCCTCATAGCAGCTGTTCCTGCAGGTTGGGAAAGTTGGGGAGGGCATGAACTGCATCTCTGCGTTCCAGTCTGCCCATCCCCATGCTTTGATAAAGAGAGTTTTAGCGATTGCTCAGATACTCCTCAGCTCCTGGAGGACATAAGAGCAGGCAGAGGGCCGTGCTGGAACCATCAATGGCCTGTCCACTCAAGAGCTGGATTCAATTTTGGAGAAGCCCATGGGACCACACTGCGGCGGTGTGAGGGCTAGGCGGAAGGCGTGGGGCCAAAATACTTACATTTATTTTTAGATCAAAGCTCTTACTGCCACTGAGTGAGCCTCGTCATTATGCGTTGCCGTGTTGGCTCTGACTTATGGCAACCTTGTGAATGGAAGCCCTCCAAAATGTCCTGACCTTGACAGCAATGCTCAGCTTGTAAACTCAAGACTGTGGTTTCCTTTATGGAACTGACCCATCCCATAGCCGGTGTCAACAGCCAGATGGAGTCCCACAGGGAACTGAGAAATTGGCTGTCTGGTCTCCAGCTCTAGATCTGTCTTCCATGTATTCATGCCCCCTCTAACAAAAGTGCATAGAGACTGGCAAATATCTCTCTCTCTCTCTCTCTCTCTCTCTCTCTCTCTCTCTCTCTCTCTCTCTCTCTCTCTCTCTCTCTCCTGGCAATGATAGGTGGTCTTACCCCTTTGTTTCATCCTGCATGTTGATGATACCTTATATCCACTAGTGAGCAGGCCATTCACTAATATGTTTTCCTCACACCGGTACTGGTTTCTACAAGAGAATTTGGGGAAAAAAAAAGCTTGAAGTGCCATTTGGGATGAATATTCTGGCTGAGGGTAGATTCCCAAGGACTAAGATCGCACATCCTAACCCACACTGGTTATTTGCTAAAGATAAAAACAGTACTGCCGCCAGACCTGGGACGGCCACCAGGATTCCCTCTCTCTTGTGGTAAATAGGGGCAGCCAACATACTCCACAGTTTGGGCTGAGCAAGCTGCAGCCCAAAGGCCACACGTGGCCCTCAGCCTGATTTCAAAAGTCCTTCTGCGGGTGAGCAGCTCAGAATTCCTGCAAGGGCTCCATCCTTGGCAGCCCACAGAAAGTGAGGCAAGAGGGAATCTGGCTGGCAGAACGAGATAAGAGGGTGCCAGAATGGCGAAAAGGGGTGGTTCACCTTCCCCTGGCAGGGGCCTTGCATCTGCTCATCACCAACTGGCAGGTTACTCACAAAGGGATTCGGGCTCTGCAGAGAGAAATGGTTACCTGCTCCTGGATCAGAGTATTTGATTGTGAACTTACCTTGGTTCTGGGATGCAGTCACGGCAGGTTTCCATAGAGGCTGGGGCAACGGGGAAAGCAGGACTTGTCGGGCTCACTGTAGGGCACATGAAATGGGGAAAGATTCCATTTTAGGCACAGTGGGAAGCCACTTAAGTCTGCATTTCAGCAGATTTCATGGGTTTATTCTTATTCTGTAACCTGATTTCAGCCCATAAGTAGAAAGGTGGGAGTATACATTAAACACACAGACATATAAAACTTTTTAATATATGAACACAATAACTTGCAAGGGGATCACAGTGTGTCAAGCAAAAGCTTCCACTGAAAGCAAGGCAGAGTCCATTCCAGGTTTTCCACAATTATCATCACTTACACAGGTGTCTGTAAGTTTCTCCTTTCCTCATCTCCACCCAGTTGGTGTTGCTGTAGAATTTCTGCTGCACATGGAGAGCCATCCCGGCACTTAGACGAGCCGATGCCAAACCTGATGAGTTCACGGTACCTTTCATGGCAGACAGCACAGATTCCTGCAGGTTTTGGAGTTGCTTGATACCTTGGAACGAATAGCAGAGAAGAGCCAGTTCAGACCAGTCCCCCCACCCCTCCTCCACCCACAAATGCATGCCACGTTACCTGTTACTCTGGCCCAGGCAGCAGTGATGGTGAGGAGCATTGGATGTCGTCCGTGGCTTCTCTGCCTGGCATGCAGGAGGAAGACCAGCCGTGGCTGATAAGGATGCTAATGCACAGCTAGAGATGGGGAGATCCATGGTGGGTGTCCTGCCCAGAGGCCCTCCAGAACCTCCAGAGGATGGGGGACTCCCGTGCAAGCAAGCTAGCTGGCAAAGCTCATGTTCCATGGCTGGGCAAAGGAGTCCTTGGTCGGGCCCTCTTGCCTTTGGTGGCAAGGCACAAGAGAGGCTTGTCTGGGGCCTTACATCAGGCTTCCCTGAGCTGGTGCCCCCCTGATCTGTTGGACTACCCTGGAGGTGGGCAGCGTGCATTGCATGGGTCCCTTGTGGCCTCTGGCACTATGCCAGGGTACCAGATTTGGAGGTGGCATAAATAGAAGTGCCTCTGCACCGTGGGGCACTTCAGAGCAGTTTGCTGCTGATCCCCCACTCTGGTGCTCTCCCTGTGGAATGTGCAGAGCGAAAATGGACCCTCGGTTGTTCCAAAGCTGCCCATCTCTGGACTGCAGCTCCCATCTTCCTGAACCAGCGTGTCTGAGCCTGGTTTAAATTTCCCCCCTCTTTACTTGGCAGAGGACAGGGTGCTCCGCTGGTGTTTGGATACTTTCCCAGCAAGCCTTTAATTCTGTTGCTTTTAAAATGAACATTTATTAGCTTTACAAATCCCTTTTTAGCCTGGTGATGGCACTCCCGTTGTTTCGCTTTAATTTTTGATTTTTGTGCCTTGCTAAGTTTTTCATGTTTCCTTCTGAGCTCACTGCTTTACCCAGTTCCACACCATCCCCGCTACCAGGTGTGTACGTACTGGCCAGGTCAGGATAACCTTTCATGCATCTGATGAACTGGACCATTGTCTGCAAAAGCGAATGCTACGCTTTGTGTGTTGTTCTTAATGGTGACACCCGAGCTCCACTTCTGCTGCCACAGACTAGCGTGACTACCGCCCTGCAAACCGACAAGACGTGCCCCCCACTTTCATTTGCGACTGAGGTCAGCTACACACCTCACCCCAAGCATAGCTCCACATCTCTTAAGGCAGAATAGTCCTTACTTTTGGGGATCTCTTCGCAATAGAAGAAGAAGCTGCTGTCATGTTTGTGGTACCTCTCCACTTGGTTATTCCCATTAACAATTTCCTGGATGGCTTTGATTAACCGGCTGGGAGAGATGTCAGCTGCATGGGAAGGAATGGGAAACTCCGTTTATGAAGATGATAGAACCTTAGATCTGCACATACAATTGTACAAGAGGGATCCTTCCATTCTGGAAGCCTGATTGTGGGGAGGACAAGGATGGAATGAGGGGCTGGAGACCCTTAAAGGATCTTCAGAGCCTTCTAGCAAGATGGAATCATACGCTCAAGTCTTCTCTTAGGCATTACTGAGGTGAGGGTCAGATCAGTGCAAATAGGCTGTGGTGGGTGGAGTTGTTGGGTCAGCCTTACCAAGATGTCCCCAACTCACAGTTCTTCAGGCAGAAGCTGATGGGACTTTCCTTGACACTAGGGGTGGGACAGCATCCTCCACTGCACCAGGGTCATTCTGGGGGTGCAAGGCCAGCTGTGTGGTGCACCCAGGGCCCTGCCCTCCTCCGGCATCTGCCTCTGGTGGTGCCTACCTCACTCAGGCTGATGCCAGGTCCAGAGCTGGCTGGAGCTGCTAACAGAGCCTGCCAATTCTGCACTAGGGCTTTAATGGTGGAAGGCTCAGACTCAGTACCATGACACCTGGGTCCACTGGGAGGGCTAGAGAGGTCTCATGTTTTAGAGAAGATTATAGGGAAGCTATAGGGCCAATGTTTTGTGGGTGCCCGAATGAGGGACTGGGACTTGGAAGATCTGGATTCTAGTCCCGCCTTGGTCATGAAGTGCACTGGGTTGCTGGGGCCATTCAGCCGAACTGAGCACAAAGGGTTCTGAGGAGAAAACGGAGGAAAGAATGGCGAGAGCCACCTTGGTCTCCTTGCAAGAGGAAGAGGTGCAATGTAATAATCACCTGGCACCCTCTGCTTGCAAGCAGGTGTTCTGCTCACTGAGCTACTCTCTTCCATCCCCTACCTTGGAAATAAGCCTTGAAGAGCCCAGTAGCGTTCAGCGGCACCATATTTTCTAGCTGCCCGGGGCTCATGGGAGGTTTTCCGGGCAAGGGGTTCCTCTCCAGGTACCAGGCCACAGCCCGCAGCACTCCTATTTCCGTGATATCAGCATCCGTGAAGTCAGATGGAGCGATGTCCCCGGATTCGTGGTTGGGGCGGAATCCATTCGCGACTCCCATGCAGAGGAGCAAGCAGAGATGCCTGGCAAGCGGCATGGCTTGGGAGGCGGCAGGCGGAGAAAAGCGGGGCCTCTGTCCTGCCTCGCTCCGACTGCCGGGCTGCCTCTGAAGCACGTCCTGCGCTTGCAGTTAAATAGCTGAGGAGCAGCAAGGGAAAGTCCCCCCCACCTATTCAGTCCATTTCCTCCTGCATCTAGAATACCTGTCAAAGGGCCCAGGAAAGCCTGGCTCCCAGGCCAACCTTGCCATCCTTGGTGATTAATTGCTGCCCCTCTCAGCTAAAGGGTAGATATTAGGTGCGGCACAGACAGAGCCCAGTTCTGTCACTTTGCTACTTTTCTTCTGCCAGGACTTCCATGCCTCTGAGAATGGCATGACAGGTAGCAGAACCTGCCCCAAGCATTTTGGTCCCGGAGGATGACATCCCCGTTGGTCTCTGGCCAATTTGTTCAAGTGCCTGAGGCAGGATACTGCACAGGCAACCGCACCCCTCCCTGGCAGTAAAAGAAAGGCCACCGTAATAAATTAAGCAACTTACCATTTCCTGGCCCTTTGTGGCACCCGAAATCTGCTGCATGAGAGGGTTCCCCCCCTCAAGGAGTGGAAGCCATGAGGATGGCCTTCTGTTCGTGTGTGCCAGCCGACCAGGTTGGCAGCCAAATCTTGACTCTTGGCAGAAGAACGGGGTCATCTTTAGGCGGCAGGCTAGCTGGGGTGTGCAGGGGGAATCACGGAGGGGCTACAAGCCCCCTCTGGGGTGGCTGTCTCACTCGTGGAAGGGCCAGCCCTGACTGGGGAAAGCTGCACCGAGTGAATTCCAGTCTGTGACACAGTGCAAAGTGCAAGACAGCCTGCCTCACAGTGCACAGGTCGAATGAGACCAGCTCTGCTGTTCCATTTATTATGTATCTGGACAAGTTGCATTTTCAGAAATGATGTTAAGTGACCTGCTTTATTCTAAAATTGGTAACTTCTGTTTTGTTGACATCAATAGGGAAGTTTCCCTGCAATAGGGAAATTTATGGCATTGAAGGAAGGACTTGCAGGCAGGCAGCAAGAAAGGGTGCACAGGAAATGCAGTTCAGTCTGATTCGGGGAAGTATTTACACCTGCTGGGCTGACGCTGCACTCAGAGTTCCTATATTCCTGAACCTGCAGTGTGACTCATGAAACAACCCACTCCCAGTGGATTCAGCAGGGGTTACACATTTTAAAATGTGCCTGAAAAGGTCGCATAAACACTCTTTCATCGAGAGAGGTTAGAATCGGTCCAGCGCAGGGCCACAAGGATGGTATTCGGGCTGGGAAGGATGACATATGAGGAGAGATGGAGGGAACTGGGTCTTTTCAGCCTGGGAAGAGGAGACTCTGAGGGGATCTTTTAGCAACTTATAGGCAGGTGAGGGGATGTCATGTGGCGGAGGGCCATGTCCTGTGCTTCCCTGCAGTGGAGGGCAGGACACATTCCAGTGGGGCAAAGCTCAAGGAACCAGGCTTCAGGTTGGATGTCAGGAAATTCTTCCTGACAGTTAGGACCTCTTGGATATGGAGTGGGCTTCCAAGGGAGGTGGTTGAAGCCCCATTGATGAGCATGTTCAAGGCAAGACTAGACAACCACATGTTGGGGATTACACGAGCGGAGCTGGCTGGAGCAGGGGGTCAGACTAGATGGCCCAGGAGGATCCTTTTGACTTGCTTTGTTTCTATGATTCTCAATCAAGGAGCAAATAATGCATATATTTCAAAGATGTGCACCATAGACACATCTGTTGGGGGAGATATGGAGGAAAACATACACATGTGAAAACAGAAGGAACAAAAGATGGTACACTGATTTGGACACAAGATGAAACAGGCTTTCAATTGGAAATCGGAGAACTTAAACTTGAGTTTTGATTGTTTACATATTTCTGGCAAGAAGTCTTTACTTGGGGAAAGAGATGCAGGGGTTATTCTCCAGTCCTCCGTCAGCTTAACTCCAGTCCTCCGTCAGCTTCACTGGCTTCCCATTGAAGCCCGGGCCCAATTCAAGGTGTTGATTATGACCTACAAAGCCCTAAACGGCTTGGGTCCTCGCTACCTGAACGAGCGCTTACGTCCGTATATGCCCGACCGCCCTCTGAGATCTGCAGGAGAGTCCCTTCTCCGGGAACCCTCCGTGAAAGAAATTGGGAGAGTAAGTACTCGGAGGAGGGCTTTCTCTGCAGTGGCGCCCAACCTATGGAATTCACTCCCCAAAGAGGTCCGCCTGGCACCATCGTTACTGGTTTTTTGGCGCCAGGTAAAGACCTTTTTATTTAAACATCATTTCAATTGTTAAAACATATGATCTGGCCAGGGCAACTTCTTCTTCCTTCTCTTTCTCCTCCTATATTTTTATTTTATACTGATAATTTTAATTTTATATTTGTAAATCAATGTATTTTTTGTATTTTTATATTTAATGGTAATTTATTATGTACTATTGTATTTCAATGTATTTTATCATGTTGTAAGCCGCCCCGAGGTTTCGGCAAGGGGCGGCATAGAAATGTTATAATAATAATAATAATAATAATAATAATAATAATAATAATAATAATAATTCTAGTAAATAAGTAAATGCACAGTATGGCTCAGTGATGCAGTTATGCAATTTTAAACCCCGGGGTGACGCCCTACCCACTCTATCGATGGCATTGCTTTCTTAACCATGTGGCAAGCCGAGGTTGTTGAATTTGGGGGCCCTCCTACCAATTCACCTGGGTAGGCCTCTGGATGGCTGCCCTAAAGTCCTGTTCCGGTGGCCCCACTGGTAGGCAGGGCTGGCCTCTCGATTGGGCATGGTGGTTCATCCAACTGCTTCTTGTGACAGCAAAGCATCGAAACAGAGACCCATCTGCCGCTTCGCCTGCCGTGCACCCTGCTGCCGTCGGGTCCAGCTAAGGAGGCCGTCATATTCCCAGGGATGAAGAAAGATGCAGCGACCAGTCCATTCAGCTTTTGCACCTGGGATGGGAGGGGGCACCAGCAGAACATCCCAGAGCCGCCCTGCTTGTAGGGATGAAGCAACTTGTTCTGGCCATCGTAGGGAGACAGCGAGGACCATGAAGCAAAGTCGGTTCACTGCTGAATTCCCCACACTGGTTTACTTAATCAGCCATTCTTTGCCTGTAAGCTCCAGTAATCATTTATAAAAAGATGCAGATTCAAAGACTGGGGCCTCTTCCCCCAATTAGAGGTGATATTTGGATCTCTCTCTTTTAAATAGTAGTTTTATTCTCCTAGGAGGAAATATCAGGGTTGCAATGATCTTCACTGGAAGCTGTCCCTCTTCAGTTTGTTGGACTTCTTCTTGGGCATGGTCCTGTCCAAGGAAGGGAGCCAAGTTGAGAAGATGTCCACGAACACTTGCAGAATTCTGGTTGTACTGCCAGCAACCTTCTTCTGGGTTGCTGGCAGTACAACCAAAAAGGGACCTCAGGTGCTGGTCAACTGCAGGCTCAACCGGCCTGCAATGAGTCAGCAGCGTGACGCGGCAGTCAAGAGGTCGAATGCCTCCCTTGGTTGCATAGCCAGAAGTGTGGCTTCTAGATCGAGAGAGGTATTACTGCCACTCTACATGACTCTGGTGTGCCCGCAACTGGACTATTGTGTTCAGTCTTCGGCCCCTCATTGCAGGAAGGATATAGCTGGGTTAGAGTCAGTGCAGTGAAGGCCCACAAGGTTGGTGACCGGTTTGCAGGGAAGCTGTATGAGGCGAGACTGAGGGAAATGGGCCTTTTCAGCCTGGAGAAGAGGAGAATCCAAGGGAATCTCTTGGTGACATACAGGTATGTGAGGGGATGTCACACGGAGGTGGGTAGAGACCTGTTCTCCCCTGCAGAGGAAGGCAGGATGTGCTCCAATGAAGCCAAGCTCAAGGAACCAAGGTTCAATTTGGATGCCAGGAAGTACTTCCTGACAGTTAGGAGCCCGAGGGTATGGAATGGGCTTCTACGGGAGGAGGTTAAGACCCCATCAGTGATGGTGTTCAAGGATAGGCTAGACATGCAGATGGTGGACATGTCATGAGCAGAGCCGGCTGGAGCCAGGGGTCAGACTAGATGGCCCGGGAGGTCCCTTCTGACTTGCTCCATTTCTATGTTTCTGCAGCACATGCAGTGTAAATAAACGCTACAAGCCACGTGCATGGATGGGGGTTGCTGCTCGTAGAGCTTCCACAAAGGCCTGGTTCCTGGTAAGCACAGTGTGATTGCCCAGTCAGACTCATGGCCACAAGAGAAGTTTGGCCACCAGGAAGCCTGACTCAAGGCCACAAGAAAGTGGGCCAGAGCCCAGGGAGCCAAGTCCAGGGAATTCAAGAATTCCCATCCCCCAAATCCCTCATTCATCCCTAGCTACGTATATATTTGAATTCCTTAAAACAGTGCTCCCTGCATGAAGATGCCTGCTTTCATATCACCAAAAAAGAGGGCAAAAGAGGACTCCTGGAGCTGGCCAGGTGGGCAAGGTTCCAGCTGTTCTTCTGTCTTCTGTATCTATAAGCCAGTCTTGGACTGGATAGCCTTCCAGACAGTCATTTGTAAAATTCATGGGTATTCTAGTGGAAACCTAACATGTGAAGAAGTCTTGGACAGAGCCCCTCTTCTGAATGCTTTCTACACATAAGTAGTTTTTGACCAGCGCCTTTTCCAGCTTCACGTCAACTAGGAATCCAGAAGATGCACCATTTTCTAACACGGAAGTGCCAGGATTGGATGAAACTGTTGAATTTCTGCTGTCAAGAAGAACTAAAAGCTACGTCTGCCATAAAAGGATGGTAACAATATCAGAGTTGATATTGCTATGTTGTGAGAGGAAGATTTATGTTGTTGTTAATCGTGAAGTCATGTCCGACCCATCGCGACCCCATGGACAATTCCTCCAGGCCTTCCTGTCCTCCACCATCTCCCAGAGTCTACTCAGGCTCACTTCAACTGCTTCAGTGACTCCATCCAGCCACCTCATCCTCTACTGTCCCCTTCTTCTTTTGCCATCTATTGTTCCCAGCATTAGGCTCTTCTCCAGTGAGCCCTTCCTTCTCCTTAGGTGGCCAAAGTATTTGAGTTTCATCTTCAGGATCTGGCCTTCTAAAGAGCAGTCAGGGTTGATCTCCTCTAGGACTGACCGGTTTGATCGCCTTAAGGTCCAAGGGACTCGCAGGAGTCTCCTCCAGCACCACAATTCAAAGGCCTAAATTCTTCGGTGCTCAGCCTTCCTTATGGTCCAATTTTCACAGATTTATAACTCTTGTTATTTATTTCTCTGGGTGCATACCCAAGAGGAAAAAATGTGGTCAGTGCCATGATTAACATATTTGCATATATGGGAACTCCAGAGAAGCCAATATTTCTCCAGTGAAGAACAAGCAAAATGATCAAGCAAAATGATCAACTTCCTGTGAAGAAAGTTGTTCTTCTTGTTGTTGTTATTATTTATCTTATTTAAAACTTTTATATGCCATCCTTTATGTATATCATCTCAGGACAGCTTACAACATTAAAAACAGAATTCAGTAAAACAATCAATATCACAATATAATAAAACAATATATAACCAATAAAATAAATCAAATCAAATTGAAAGTGACTGTAAAACTATTAAAATACTAATTTTTAAAATAATGCTTAAATCGAAAGGTTTTAACCTGGCGCTGAAAAGAATATAAACTCGGCGCCAGGCAAACCTCTCTGGGGAGCGCATTCCACAATCTGGGTGCCACCGCAGAGCGGGAACTACTCTGAGTAGATGTCCTTTTTACCTCCTGAGGGGGGTGGTTCTCAACATCTGGATGTTTTACTGTGGAAAAAGGCAGGTAAGGGGATACGAAATACCAAGTGATGCATGGTGTGGAGAAAGTAGATTGGGAGGTGGTGTTCTCCCTCTTCCATAGGACTAGAATCCAGCGGTCATTCCAGGAAGCTGAATGGCAGGAGACTTGGGACAGAAAAACAGCAATACTAAAAAAACTGTTCAACCATGGAAATGTGTTCCCACAGAATGGCGGTGATGGCCATCACAGCTTAAAAGGTTGTAGAAAAGGCTGAATCAAATTCATAGGAGAGAAGGTTATCGTTGGCCCCTGATCATGAAGCCAATATATTTCCTCCAGTATCAAACATGGGATGCCTCTCAGTACCAGTTGAAGATGAGTGGGAAGGTGCTATTGCCTTCATGCCCTGCTTCTGGGCTTCCCAGTGGTGTCTGGATGAGTCAGTCATAGGATCATAGAATAGTAGAGCTGGAAGGGGCCAAAAAGGCCATCAAGTCCAAGGCCTCCTTGGAAGACAGGATGCTGGACTAGATGGGCCTTTTGCCATGTTTAGATCCAGCAGGCTTGTTCTTAAAGTTCTCTCAGGTTGATTCTGAACCTTCTCCTTCCCATCTCAAAACAATGAGTAGGCCCTGGTCTCCAGACTCTCACCACTGGACATCATCTCCCCACTCAGAGAATCCTGGCTCCTCAACCTATCAGTCCACCTCCTTCAAATTGCTGTGTTTCCTGCTTGGTATGTGTGTGGTCATTTGGAAGGACTGGATACTGAGCTCTTTGAGATGCTATTTCAAAGTTAACTTAATGAGAGTAATTAATACGGCTCCCAGGAACAAGGAAGTGCCGATGTCTTTCAAGGTGGGAGATAAAAACCAAGTCCGTCTTACTCAAAGCCTTCCTGCTCCACCACTGGTCTATCCCAGGAGGGCCTGGGCCTGGCAGTGCAGCCCACCGAACCTCTGCATGCTAAAAGCAACCTGCAAGCGTTCTACATTAATAAGTGCACAGCCTTTCTTATTTCTTGTAAGGATAACCAAGATACTCTATGTGGAGAGGTCTGAAGAGCTACATCAAAGCTTATTAGCAGAGCTGCTGTTACTGAAGGCTGTTTGCAAATCTCTCAGTTTGCCCAGAGAAAGGAAGGGCAGGTGAGTGAAGGCTGCCGAAGTTTGTTTGTTTATTTATTTATTTATTTATTTATTAATTAAAACATTTTTATGCCGCCCCATTCGCCGAAGCCTCGGGGCGGCTCACAACAAAAAATTAAAATAACATTTTAAAATATATACAATAAAATACAAATTTATAATATAAAACATACACTATAAAACAAGCCGCCCTGGCCAAATAAAATTCAATAATATTAACATTTAAAATACTGCTTAAATAAAAAGGTCTTCGCCTGGCGCCGAAAAACAAATAACGACGGCGCCAGGCGGACCTTCTGTCGTACAGCATGCAAAAGGTCCCAGGTTCAGCCTTTGGGCTCTCAGGGCGGGGTCGGAAAGACCCTTGTTCTGAAACCCCAGAGACTTTGACTCTAGTGAGAGTGCAGGTTAGATTAGAGGCAGGGGCGTCCTCCAGATGTTTTGTACTACAAATCCCATCAGACCTATCCAGCATGGCCCAAGGTGAGCAATTATGGGAGTTGTAGACCCAACAATTCGGAAGGCACCAAGTTGCATGCTCCTAGTGTAGATATATTGAACTAGATGAGAAAAGTGATGGTACAGATACGTAACTATTTTCAGCGGTGAAAAGTTGAGGGGTACGAGAAGTGAACCCCTTTATTGCTTTGTCCAGAGAGTTAGGCAGGGTCCTCCATGCCTGACTCTCATTATGCTCTTGCTTACCTTGAAAACCGGCTTGGGTCCTGGTTACCTGAAGGAGCGCTTACATCCATATATGCCCGGCCGCCCCTTGAGATCTGCGGGAGAGGCCCTTCTCCGGGAACCCTCTGTGAAGGAAATTAGGAGGGTGGCTACTCGGAGGAGGCCTTTCTCTGCGGTGGCGCCTAAGTTATGGAATGCGCTCCCCAGAGAGGTCCGCCTGGCGCCGTCGTTATTTGTTTTTCGGTGCCAGGCGAAGACCTTTTTATTTAAATGTCATTTTAATTGTTAACAATATTTGCTTATTTATCTGGCCAGGGTGACTTCTTTTATATTGTTATTTATTTTATATTGTTAATTTTATATTGTTATTTTTGTATTTTATTGTATTTTATTTTATGCTGTGAGCCGCCCCGAGGCTTCGGCAAGGGACGGCATAGAAATGTTTTAATAAATAAATAAATAAAAACCCACTAAGGGCCCTTAGGGTTTACAAAAACCTTAGCCTCCCCACCCTGCCTGGACTGGAGAGTGTGGGGACCACTTCCTGCCAAACTAAAGGAGCTTGAGTGAAAAGGAAGTCAGCAGAATATTGGTTTTGAGATTAAGTCTGTAAGCTCTTGTGATGCCTTACAATGCACATCCAGCAGGGTCTGAACCAGATGAACCAGTACACTTTTAACGAGCGAGTGATCCTACACAGGGCTCTTTTGTTCTGGTGGCGCTGCCTTTGGGGTGCAGGTATCACGGACTTCCTGCACTTTCTTGGCTACTCTTGCTTTCATATGGTTTCTAACCTGGAGAGTATATATGAACCTACTCCACCGTGGGATGGTGTCCGCTTTCCTCAGCCTTCTCTTCTCAAGGCTGAATATACCGGGTTCTTCCAGTCTCTTCTCTCAGGGCAGTGTTTCCAAACCCTGGATCATTTTTGCTGCCCTCCACTGGACCTTTTCCATTTTTAAATCTTTCTTAAATCTTGGTGCCCAGAACTGGACACACTATTCTACAAGAGCTGTTTGTTTTGCCTTCACCTCTTTTCCTGTCACATCCAGCCTGCTTTCCCTGCCCTGACATTTGCCTTTTAAAGAGATTAAACTATGATTAGGCTGTCATCGACTGTTCTTCAGGATTTAGGTTCGTTATCTTGTAGATACTACAGCCCAGGTAGAATTTTTACAATGGTCTCCCCAGACTTAAAACAAGATGCGCTTCTGGATCAGGGCTGCGTGTTCAGTAGAGAGGAGCCCCCCACAACCTGGTGCCCTGCAGTTTTTTTGTACTACAACTCCCAGCGTGCTGGGTGGGACACTTTTCAGCGCCAGGCTAAGACCTTTTTATTTAAAACTCATTTTATTATTTATTTATTATTATTTATTAAAACATTTTTATGCCGCCCCATTCGCCGAAGCCTCGGGGCGGCTTACAACAATAAATTAAAATAACATTTTCAAATATATACATTAAAATACAAATATATGATATAAAACATACAATATAAAATATAAAAGTTTTAATTGTTAATTTATTTGTATTTATGGGATTTTAAATCTTTTTAAGCCAAGATGCACCGGGTTTTAATATTTTTACTTGTATAATTGTTATATTTATGTATTTTGTTTTTGTTGTGAGCCGCCCCGAGGCTTTGTTGCGATGGGGGCAGCATAAAAATGTTTTAAATAAATAAATAAATAAATAAGGCCGCTGCAATTCCAAACATCAGCTTGATGAATGCAGAGTTAGAGTGTTGGACCCAGGTTCAAATCTCCAATCAGTCATGAAACTCAGTGAGTGACTGGGCTGGTCACCATTTCTTGGTCTAGCCTACACCACATGGCTGTTGTTATGATAAAATGGCAGAGGTCAATTTCCTTGGAGGAAATGTGAGATGAAATGTTAAGAAAAAGAAAGCCAATTTCTTAAAAGGTTTTATAAACATCTTCGAGGCTCCACAAAAGGAGCTGTGACCTTTCCCTCATGGCAGCGTGTTATACAACCCCTCCATCACCACTTTTCCCCGTACCTGAAATGTGCGATTTGGCAAAGCATCACCCTGACACGTGTATGAATTGGGCAATAGAAAAATGGATGATGTGTTTGGCTCCCTGAAAGACTCTGTTCTTTTTTAAAAAACACGGGAAGACATATTATGCATTAAAAAAACCAAAAAGCCAACAACAACCTCTCCATAAACTCTGGCATTCTCTAGTTTTCTGCATGTTTGTTTGTTCTTACTCCCGATCTCAGCCTGATGAACGTCTAACTATTTAGTCTTTCCTTGTTGGGATTGTCACCGCTTTCATAAGCCTCTTTCCTTTTACAATGATTCCCCTGTTCTACTTTGATGGCTTTGGGGTGGATGTGCACCTGCTTTGGGTCTTCTGCTTTACTTTTAGGATTTTCCTTTCCTAGAGTGGAGGGGGGAGAGAAGTGTCTGCTTTCTTGACATAAGCAACCTTAGTTACCTTCAGGCTATTCTATAAACCTTGTAGAAAAAAAGAGGCTTGGTAGACAAGGTTGCTAGAATGGCAAATAAGTAAACAAACAAAATCAATAATGATGATGATAATGATTAGTTTTGGGGGCTGAGGCTGAGGATAGGGTGGCTAAGAGTTCTACTTTGTAAAGGAGGGTCCTATACCTTGACGGTGTCCCTGTTTGAAGACTTGTCTGTTCCAAATCTGGTTTAAAGACTAAGAGCCATAAGAAAAGGATGCAGCCGGGGCCTTGTAGTTTCCTATCAACGGTTAGGTCTAGAATGGCAGACTGAATAAGCCTGGTCATGGTCTTACCAGCTACAGTGAAATGTAATGCACTGTATTTATATCATGAATATTTTCTAAATTTGCACCTATGCCTATATCTCAGCATACACACATTTAATGCAAATACCCACCCTCTTTTGTCCCTTTTTGACCATGTATAAGCGGCCACCCTGTATCAGGGGCCTTGCCCTTTGCAACTGGCCACCCCCAGCTTTGCCTGTAAAGTACTCTGGTCTAAAAGCTGCATGGTTGGATCTATGGAAGAGGAGTGCTCTGTGTTAGACAGAAGCTGTAGCAGGAGGATCGCATGGCTTAATATTTAATCCACCAGCTATAAACTGGAAACTATCAGGAAAATGTGTAAGAAAAGATGTACGTTTGAGGTTTTTGTTCCAGACGTTTAGAAGCACCCATTGGGCAGTATCCAGCACTTCGGCTCTGCTTATGCTATTGATTTACTATTGTAAGTGACTCTAGCAGCTTGACAATAGGGGAGATCCATGGGTTCCCATGGAAGACCCAGTGGGCCATTGTACGCTATTGGCAGACTGCTACAGGTTGCTTGTGCTACAGCTGCATCAGCAACAACAGTAAACTGACAGCGCTGGATACTGTCCATTCTCCTTGTTTGTTTCTTAAGCCTCTAGGTTATCATTAACCTAGAGGCTTTTGAATCCCTTTTTTGTTTTGTTTTGGTTGCAACCTGATCCAATTGCTGCAAGTGGTAGAGAGTATTCTCTCTGGCAATTTTACTTTTTTAAACAAAGTGAAGGGTACTTAACAACTTGGTACATCAAATAAATGAGTTTTTGTATTCCACAGAAGCAGGAAGATAAGCTGCAAATGTTTGAACAAGGAAGTGGGGTTTGGTAAGAGAAGAATTTGAGACACTAACAGTGCAGCAGACGTGGCAAAACTCAAGACGGCAGACCGATTGCACATTTTTGATGGGGCTGCTCAGTTGACTTACTGCTTTAAAAAATAAAAGCAAGCAAGCAAGCTAGGGTAGTGGTTTGGAAGGAAACATGAACTCTTACCCTGATTTTCACCTTGATGGTATTGCTTAGAAGCTGTAAGTATGGCCATCTCTGTAAGAGGCTGCTTATCCCATCAGCGTCAACTGCAGAACTCCTGCATAAAGTGGATCAGGCGGAGGGTTCATGGGAGCCACAACGTTTGTGGTCCAGAGGTCTGCAGAGGTCATTCCCTCGACTGTTTGCTCTAATGCAGCTTTGCAGATCCTGCTTGAACGATGCTGCTGCTTGAAACAGTTTCCTATATGTCCCCGTGAAGGACACAGGCGATCCGGGAAAAATACAGGAAACTTGTATTTTATTCTCGAAGGGAAGTTCGATCACAGGCAAAAGGACAATTGGTCCAGGGCACATGGCGGAGTCCCCGTTTATACCTTTGCTGACCAGGTAGCGATGACAGATGCCATCTAAATTCTCGCTGTGGGTGCTGATCGGTGCATTAGAATACAGGTGCTTCCCTCACTTGGCTGGAGGCCTGCTCTACCTGGTGGTTGGGCTGGGAAATCTGGCTCAATCCCTGGCCAGGTGGATGGCTCCACTTAAGGCATGGGGACGTGACTAGCCTGCCCAGGCTTAATGCTGGCCAGCCAGGCAAGCCCGATACCTGTGCGCGCTACCTGCACACACACACACACACACACACACACACACACGGATACAGCCTCTCCGAGTCCGGGGCTATGGATGAACTGAGGAAACACATGGATCTCCAATGGGGATGTCTGTGAGGAAGGGGTCTCACACCTATATATGCCCTCACGCCCCTTAAGTCTGCAGGAGAGGCCCTGCTCCAAGAACCCTCCCTGAAGGAGGTAAAAAGGACATCTACCCGGAGCAGGGTCTTCTCTGTGGTGGTGCCCAGATTGTGGAATGTGCTCCCCAGAGAGGTGCGCCTGGCACCGAGTTTATATTCTTTTCAGCGCCAGGTCAAAACCCTTTTATTTTCCCAATGTTTTAAGACCTGACTGTTTTAATTGGGATTTTATTATTAGGTAAATTTTAGGACACTGTGTTTTAAAAAAAAATTGGGTACATTTTGTATTGTTAAACCATCCCAAAACTTTGATCTACAGAGTTTTAAATAAATAAATAAATAAGTCCAGCTCGAGCTGTTGTGCTGCCCCATCCTCGCCTAGGGTGGAGATGCATTGTCCTACGCTATACCATCGTTAAGAAAATAGCTGTTAATATAATATTATTCTTTACAGTTATATCCCATTCTTCCTGCAAGGAGCTCAAGGAGCTCACGATTACCTCCTTTTTAAACTCACTACAGCCCTGACTCCAGGCCACCCAGTGAGGTCCATAGCTGAGTCGGGATTTGAACTCAGGGCTCTACATGACATTCTAAACCAAACCACCCCCAGCCTGGGGACTTCTAGATGCTTCAGCTCAAGCTGGCTGGGAATGTGGCGAGTTGTATTTGGACACACTTGAAGGGCATCAGGCTGTTTGAGAAAGCTCTTCCAACCACTGGGTATCATGCCGCTCTATTTGGCAATGGCTCCCCAAGGACTTGGCAGAGTAACTTTCCCAGTCTTACTACCAGTGACCTACAGCAGACAGAACAGAGGACATGAAGCACACAGAGCATCGCTGAACTAGGATCGCTGGCAACCTTGAAGGCACTTGGAGTAGCCGAGAGAAGAGGGGCTGCGTAGAGATGGGGCTGGGCTGTGTGGAGAAAAGCTGGGAATGTGAGCAGCGGTTTCGGCTCTGTGCTGACTGCAGCTTTGCATAGTATCTGCTTTCTGGCCACCGGCTCACACTTTCCATTGCCCACCTGCATCAAGCAAGATGCCCCGTGAGCCCGGCCTCGAGCCAACAGCCACTGCAGACCGAACTTACCTGAAACCATGTCAAGTCAGAGAGATGCTTCTGGAGTGCTTATGAGTCTGCCTCACCATCCGGGCAGGTAAGGGAAGTTTTCTCTCTTCAACCCCTACCCTCACCAATGGAGGGAGCCATCTTTGGCCTCTCCAACCTCCTAGAAGTACCCCAAGACTCATGTATTATTATCTGTTACATTTATATCCTACCTTTCTTCTAAGGAGTCCAAAGCAACATGCAGAACCTGCCCTCCCTACCCCCCTTGCATAGAATTATAGAATAGTAGCGTTGGAAGGGGCCAAGAAGGTCATCAAATCCAACCCCCTGTTCAGTGCAGGACTCCAGTTTAGACCATCCCATTCAGATGGCTGTCCAGTTTCGTTTTGAAATGTCTCTTTTATCCCCCACCCCTGTAATCACTTCTCTTGCACTCCTTTATTTAATACATTTCTATCCTGGTTTTTTTCTCTCTTGCTAGGAACCCAAGGCAGCTTGCTTCTTCTCCCTATTATCCTTACAAGAACCCTGTGAGGTAGGTTAGGCTGAAAGTCCATGAATAGCCCAAAGTCACCCAGTTGGCTCCATGGCAGAGCAGGGACCAGAACCTGGAGCTCCCAGATCCTAGTCCTAGTTACTACACCACACTGCCTTTCTGAAGAATGCGTGATCTGGCAGTGGCACATGGAACCCTTACTCCACCCTCCTCTATCTGGGGCCCTTCAGGAGTTCTGCTCCCATCAGCCCCAGCCAGCATGGAAACACTGGGTTTGTAATCCAAACAACTGCAGTCCAAACCATCCTCCTGAAGTCAGGGGAGGCCGTCTTATTCCACTGAGTTGCTACTGGTTCTCGTGCCACATGCAAGGGTGTAGTAGAGGGGGCCTTGTGGGATCAGAGCACCCCACTTATTTTGGAGGGGGCCCTCAGGGGGGGTCGCTGGATCCCTGAAGCTGGGGTCACTGTCCCTCCCCAACCACCTCTTAAGAGACTTAATTTTGCTGCCTCGTGGCTGGTGGCTGCCCCAGTGTCAGAGTCCTGAATTTCATGGGTATTTTTTCAACAGATCCCAACAGATCCTGGGAGGGGCCTATTTGGAGGGACCTGCCAGGCATGCACACATGTCTCCTGTGACACCTTCCCCTCATGGTCAGCCTCTGCTCCCCAGCAACATGTGGTCAGCTTGCTGTTGCTGCTCCAAAAAATACCTCCCATCCCACCTGACCACCCCCGCCCCGGCCACACTGCCCGGGTACTTATGCCTTCTCTTCCACTGTGAAGGCCTGAATAGGCTGAATAGGCTTCAAAGTCACAGAAAGATCAAATATTTTTTTTGCAAGGGAGTAGTTATGGTTCCTTCTTCATGGATCACTGCCTTGTCATGGCGAAGGGGCTTGCATAGCTCAATGAAGCCATGAGCTATGCCGTGCAGGGCCACCCAAGACAGACAGGTCATAGCAGAGAGCTCTGACAAAACATCATCCACTGGAGAAGGAAATGGCAACCCACTCCAGTATCTTTGCCATGAAAACCCCATGGACAGTACCAAAAGGCAAAAAGATATGAAGCCGGAAGTTGAGCCCCTCAGGTCTCAAGGTGTCCAATATGCTACTGGGGAAGAGCAGAGGGCTAGTACTAGTAGCGCCAGAAAGAATGAAGCAACTGGGTCAAAGCCGAAAGGACACTCAGTTGCAGATGTCTCTGGTGGTGAAAGGAAAGTCCGATGCTGCAAAGATCTATACTCCATAGGAACCTGGAATGTAAGATCCATGAATCAAGGCAAGCTGGGTGTGGTCAAACAAGAGATGACAAGACAGAACATTGACATCTTAGGAATCAGTGAAGTAAAATGGACAGGAATGGGTGAATTTAATTCAGATGACCATCAGGTATACTACTGCGGGCAAGAATCCCTCCGAAGAAATGGAGTAGCCTTCATAGTCAATGAACGAGTAGGAAAAGCAGTACTGGGATGCAATCTCCAAAATGACAGAATGATCTCAGTTCGAATCCAAGGCAAACCATTCAACATCACAATAGTCCAAGTCTATGCCCCAACCACTGGTACTGAAGTTGACCAGTTCTATGAAGGCCTACAACACCTTCTAGAATTAACACCAAAAAATGATGTCCTTATCATCATGGGGGATTGGAATGCTAAAGTAGGAAGCCAAAAGATAACCAGAATAACAGGTGAGTTTGGCCTTGGAGTACAAAATGAAGCAGGGCACAGGCTGGTAGAATTTTGTCAAGAGAATACGATGGTCATAGCAAACACTCTTTTCCAACAACCCAAGAGAAGACTCTACACATGGACATCACCAGATGGTCAACACAGAAATCAGATTGACTATGTGCTCTGCAGCCAAAGATGGAGAAGCTCTATACAGTCAGTAAAAACTAGACCAGGAGCTGACTGTGGCTCAGATCATGAGCTTCTTGTTGCAAAATTTAGGCTTAAATTGAAGAAAGTAGGGAAAAGCACTAGGCCAGTCAGTATGACCTAAATCATATCCCTGATGAATATACAGTAGAGGTGACAAATAGATTTAAGGAATTAGATCTGATAGACAGAGTGCCTGAAGAACTATGGATGGAGGTTCACAACATTGTTCAAGAGGTAGCAACTAAAACCATCCCAAAGAAAAAGAAATGCAAGAAAGCAAAATGGCTGTCTGAGGAAGCTTTACAAATAGCTGAGGAAAGAAGGGAAGCGAAAGGCAAGGGAGAAAAGGAAAGATACACCCAATTGAATGCAGAATTCCAGAGAATAGCTAGAAGAGATAAGAATGCCTTCTTAAATGAACAGTGCAAAGTAATAGAAGAAAACAATAGAATATGGAGGACCAGAGATCTCTTCAAGAAAATTGGAGATGTGAAGGGAACATTTCATGCAAAGATGGGCATAATAAAGGACCAAAATGGCAGGGACCTAACAGAAGCAGAAGAGATTAAGAAGAGGTGGCAAGATTACACAGAAGAACTATACAAGAAAGAGCTTAACAACCCTGATAACCACGATGGGGTGGTCACTGACCTCAAGCCAGACATCCTGGAATGTGAAGTCAAATGGGCCTTAGGAAGTCTGAGCAACAACAAAGCTAGTGGAGGTGACAGTATTCCAGCTGAGCTATCCAAAATCTTAAAAGACGATGCAGTAAAAGTGCTGCACTCAATATGCCAGCAAATTTGGAAAACTCAACAGTGGCTGCAGGATTGGAAAAGGTCAGTTTACATTCCGATCCCAAAGAAGGGCAATGCCAAAGAATGTTCAAACTACCGCACCATTGCACTCATTGCACATGCTAGCAAAGTTATGCTCAAAATCCTACAAGCTAGGCTCCAGCAGTATGTGGACCGAGAACTACCAGAAGTACAGCCAGGATTTCGAAGAGGGAGAAGAACTAGAGATCAAATTGCCAACATACGCTGGATCATGGAGAAAGCTAGGGAGTTCCAAAAGAACATCTACTTCTGCTTCATTGACTATGCTAAAGCCTTTGATTGTGTGGATCACAACAAATTGTGGCAAGTTATTAAAGAGATGGGAGTACCAGACCATCTTATTTGTCTTTTGAGAAACCTATATGCGGGTCAAGAAGGAACAGTTAGAACTGGACACGGTACCATTGATTGGTTCAAGATTGAGAAAGGAGTTCAGCAAGGCTGTATACTGCTGCCCTGCCTATTTAGCTTATATGCAGAGCACATCATGAGAAAGGCAGGGCTAGATGAATCACAAGTTGGAATTAAGATTGCTGGGAGAAATATCAACAACCTCAGATATGCAGATGATACCACTCTAATGGCAGAAAGTGAAGAGGAACTAAAGAGCCTCTTGATGCGGGTGAAGGAAGAGAGTGCAAAAGTTGGCTTGAAACTCAACATTAAGAAAACTAAGATCATGGCATCCGATCCTCTCACTTCCTGGCAAATAGGTGGGAAGAAATGGAGGTAGTGACAGATTTTATTTTCCTGGGCTCCAAGATCACCACAGATGGGGACTGCAGCCAAGAAATTAAAAGACACTTGCTCCTGGGGAGGAAAGCTATGGCAAATCTAGACAGCATAGTAAAAAGCAGAGATATCACCCTGCCAACAAAAGTGCGTATAGTCAAGGCTATGGTTTTCCCAGTTGCAATGTATGGCTGTGAATGCTGGACCATAAGGAAGGCTGAATGCCGAAGGATTGAGGCCTTTGAATTGTGGTGCTGGAGGAGACTCCTATGAATCCCCTGGACCGCAAGGTGATCAAACCGGTCAGTCCTAGAGGAGATCAACCCTGACTGCTCTTTAGAAGGCCAGATTGTGAAGATGAAACTCTAATACTTTGGCCACCAAATGAGAAGGAAGGACTCCCTGGAGAAGAGCCTAATGCTGGGAACAATTGAGGGCAAAAGAAGAAGGGGACGGCAGAGGAGGAGGTGGCTAGATGGAGTCACTGTGCAGTGGGTATGAGCTTGGGTGGACTCCGGGGGATGGTGGAGGACAGGAGGGCCTGGAGGAATGTTGTCCATGGGGTCGCGACGGGTCGGACACGACTGGGACTAACAAGAACAAGAAGAAGTTATGGTTCACCTGTAGCAGCTAAGTTTCATTTCTTCTTCTTTTTCCTGTCAGACTGGGCGTGGTTTCTTGAGGGGGCGTGGCTTTGGGGTGTGGTCCTCATTATTATGAATAGACTCCCCCCCACCCCACCGTACTTCTAAATTTGCCACTACACCACTGGCCACACCAGTTAGCACCGGCAGCTTGGGCTCTTCAGCCTGCATGGTTGATTTCTTCAGCCAAAGGAATTTTATCCTGTTCTTCGGGCAAAAGAGTCTCCCAGGGTGGTCTAGATATAGGTAGGAAGTAAGATGGTCCTTGCCCATCTTAAACAACATGGCACCAATGGAACACAGATTGGCAGGGAGGAGAACACTGCTGGCTGGGTCCTCCTAGGTGAAACCCCACCTCCAGATTCCTTTCACTCCCAGCCCACCTTTCTCCAAGGATCTCTGCGTGTCACCCCTGCCCTCCGTTTTATCCTCACTGCAAGTCTGTAAGGTAAGTGAGGCTGAGAGATACAGGTGGGCTGAAAGCTTCCGGAGAGCCTCGTGGCTGAGGGGGGATCAGGGCCCAGATCCCTTAAGTGTAACACTCTAACCCAGCTTCCCCCAACCTGGAACTTTCCAGATGTGCACCTCTTTCCCAGCCACATCTGGAGAGCATCAGGTTGGGACATCTGCTTTAACCATCACACCTCAGTGGCTCTTCACTTTTAGCTCTTGCTCTTCACTTTTAACTCTCGCTTTCCCCTTCCCCATGTAAGAACTGATGTATCACTTTACCTACTAGGATACCTAAATATTGAACTTCTCACAAGGCTTTCTGGAAGTTTCTGGATTAGGTGGCCAGCTGTTGAAACCAGCACAATCTTAAATAGGAAGGGTGATGCCAGGATAAAAAACATGGATGGTCAGGAACATCAGCTGGGGGACACAGGACTGTTGTCTGTTCAGTGTCTTACAAGCCATGCCTATCTTCTTATTACACTTCTATACGGCCCAATATCCGAAGATCTTTGGGTCATTCACTTAAATTCCTAAAAGAATGGACACTGCGTACATGCAAACATGCTCTGTATTCCATCCAAGGTATGCTCGGATGGCATCCTAGTCACTGCTAAATGGAATTCACAGGTCATCAACAAAGAAAAGGAATCAGAACTTAACACCTGAGTCAGGCAAAGCCTGAGGCCTAGTGACTTTGAAGGCGATGTCTCTGGAGGAACATCTGTGGACACTGACACTCAAGGCCTGATGATGATTTCTTGATGTTTTTCTGTAGGACTCCAGAGCCCAAAGCAGTGCCAGATCTGAATTCGGTGCAGCTCATTGTCAAGAGAGGGGGGAAAAGCAGACCTCCAAGAGAAAAGGTAATCTACTCTCCCACTGGCAAGAATGGTGGGTGGATATCATCCCCCCAGCCATCTGCACTCTTTCTAGCTAGCAGGACTTTGGGGCACGATGACTTGGGGGCCATGAGTGAAAAGAGGATGGAAAAACACTAACCCCCTATTTGGCAGGACAGAACAAGTGGGGAGAATGTGGTAACTTTGGGGAATGATTTCAAGCAATATTTCTGTAAGAATGAACCATTTAATGCAATACTTCCAGGAGATTTTTTAGCACAGTAAAATGTTGGCTAAGAATAAGAGTGTGCATGTTTGTAAAATACTTTTGTGTTTATCTCCGTTAAACAAATGTCACCAACTGGGTTGCATACAGTTCTGGATCTTTTAATACAAAGAGTGTTGCTTTTTTTCCTTCTTTATGTATATGAATACGACTCCTTATTAAAATCCCTGTTGCTATTAAAAGAATGTCTTTGTCAACTGGCTGTATGGTTTGTCTTTCGTACTGTATTCTCTTAATTCCCTCTTTACCTGATCCAGAAATATGTATTTTTTCATAAATATATTATGGTTGCCAGAGATGTGGGATTAGAGACAGAGTGAAATTCCTTCCGTGGACGATGCAAAGAGTCCGCAAGGAGGATAAGCGCTCGTGTGCTGCATCACCTGCCTTGCATGCAAGCCTCAGCGTCTGAAGCCTGCGGAGGGGAAGTCCTCCATGTGGAACTCCAAGGAGCAGCGGTCACTCCGTGTTGACAGTAATGGGAAAGACGGAGCCATGGTTTGACTGGGCAAAGGTAAAGGTTTCCCCTTGACATTAAGTCCAGTCATGCCTGACCCTAGGGGGCAGTGCTCATCTCCGTTTCCTAGCCGAGGGAGCCTGCGTTTGTCCGCAGACGGTCTCCGTGGTCATGTGGCCGGCATGGCTAAACACCGAGGTGCTCGGAACGCTGTTACCTGCCCACCGAAGGGGTGCCTTTTTATCTACCTGTATTTGCATGCTTTCGAACTGCAAGGTTGGCAGGAGCTGGGACGGAGCAACGGGAACTCACCCTGTTGTGCAGACTCGAACCGGTGACCTTTTGATCATCCAGCCCAGCAGCACAGCAGTTTAAACCACTGCGCCACCTGCATCCCTATTTGATTGGGTACGGATGCATAAATCAATAGGTAGAGCTTTCCTTGGTTAAATCATGCATTCATTGACACTTAACCAGGCCTGCAAAAAACCCTCTTTCCTAGAAATCAGCATGTGTGCATCCTTGAACTGGAGCTGACACTGGCCAGGCACCAGCCCAGAGAAACCAGTTGGCACTGGACAGATCACCTCAGCCAGAGGAAGGGCATTCACACCAGTCCAGCCGGTCCTCCCCCTCTTCTTTGTAACTGCACCTTGTCCTCCCCCTCCTTCAGAGCATCCTCTTTGATATGCAAGTGGGAAAGATCAGCCATGGTAACTTTTTGCTTCTGTAACCTATTGGAAAGTGTTAACTGTGTTATGTGTAACCCTTTAATGATCAATCCATAAAAGGGCCAACTGAGGACTGCTCAGGGGAGCCATCTGGAGTGATTTGTTGGTAGCCAGTTATTCTCCAGAATAAATCCTTTAAAGGAAAACCTTCCCCAGTTGTGTATTTTGGGCATATGGACACATATGGACACGGGGACATGGACTTTTGGCCAAGAGTACTAAACTTCCTATGCAGGGGGGTCCCCAAGTTCTGAGCATACAAGTTACGGACAACCCATACTTAGGAGCAAGCTGCCATAAAGCCTATTCATTTCTTTATAATTACAGCAGAAATCATAATCAAAACACAGAGAGGGGAAGTGAGAATGGAGAAAGGGAGGGCCGCCAAAGCATCACCACAGAGAGAGAGGAAGCAAAAGGACAGAGAGAGAGAGAGAGGGAGGCCTTCAAAGCAGGAGAGGAAAATCTTTCCAGCATTTCCTTGTGGCAAGGAGGAGGAGGCCTTGGTGAATTTGGGCAGGGCTGGGACTAGAGAGTTTTACGCTTTTTCCATTTTCATGAGGATCCTGCACCCCTAAGCCCTGCTAATGTGGAGAGCCAACTTGTATGTGATCTGACTTACATAAAAATTCAACTTAAAGACACACCTCCATTTTCTCAGGAAGGGCACTCATTTGTAACTCGGGAACTGCCTATATTTCCTAACATAATGGTTCTGGCCCCTTCTGAGGTCACAGACACCCCACCAAAGCCATTTTTCTCTCTTCCCTCCAAAATCATCCTCCATTCCACATTAAAAGACAAAACCAGCCAGGTCTAAATTTTGTCCCTCTGTTGCAGCAGGTTTGAGCAAAAATCTGGGCTAGCAGTGATCAGAAAAAACAATCAAGAGAAGGCGTTATCTAAATCAGTGGAAGCGTAACTTGTGGCCTTCCTGATGTTGTGGGATTCTGATTCCTGCCAGTCCCAGATATCATGGCCCATAGTCATGGATGATGGTAGTTGTAGTCCACCAAACATCATGAGGGCTGTGAGTTCTCCATGCCTGACCTAAAAGATCTTTTGCACTGATGTGAGCTGACCCCAAGGTCCTCTGACCAGGCCCTGTTTTCTCAGCTTCTCTTCCATCAGATTTGCCTGGCAAATACTTCAGCCTTTCTGCAGTGGCACCCCTCAGGTGTGGAATTTCACCCTGGGAAATCAAGCAAGCTCCCCTTTTTCCATGTCAAAGCACAAAGTGCTTTTTATTCGCCAGTGTCTTTTTATACTATTTATTTTTAATCTGGATTTGCTGACATATTTTTAAGAGGACTTTTAACAGAAATATATACTATTTTATATTATGTTGTTTAGTTTTATTGTTCTGTTATTTTGTTATTGGATATTTTTAATCGTTTCTTTCATTTCTGTAAGATGACTTGTGAGGAATTATCTTAAAAGTTGGGGTATAAGATAATACATGAGCGTACTAATTCAGTGGTTGCCAATTTTTGTTTTTAAATCTTCCACCACTCAGACTGAGTGTTTTGAACATGTGTAGGGCAACAAAATGGGAGACACACAAATACTCAGTGCTTCTGGGAATGTACAGAGTGCTTTCCTTCTCTGTCAGAAAGCTGTTCCTTTACTAATTCCTCTTCCTCCTAGGATGCATCATTTAAATAAAAACATAAATGTAATGATAGAGCCCCTTTCAATAGTTGCAAAATGTTCCTTTTTGAAATAGTCTGCAAAACATGCTTCTTGACAGAAAGGAAGGAAATAATAAAAACATCAGACTTACTTCTTAGGCATCCTGAGATGCCTGTAAAAGATGGGATATAAATGCTTTAAATAAATAAATACATTCTATCTTCCTGTTCTGCCCAAGAGGAAGAAATCCTGGCACATTCAATGAAATTCTGGCTGGCCAAATTCTGCACCACTTGGACAGTGAAGCCACGACCAATAATTCTTACATAGTCCCTGGATACATCTTCAGATGTCTTGTACATCTATAAACATGGAGCCAACACAGAGGGCCAAACTTTCTGCGATGTTAACGACGTAATTTCAGATCATGTCAGATATACTATGAATGATGCCTGGGAGGGCATCCTCTGTGATCAGGGAGCCAGCAGAAACACGCAGGGGCTCAGCTCCTCTTCTTAGCGATGCCCTTCCTGCCTTTCTCCAGAGGGATTGCAGCAATTCTAACTTTTTACCAGTAGGTGGCAGACTCAGCTTGTTGTCATCAAACCAGTTAAGGGGTTGTCAGTCGGATTCTGTTCTTTATGTTTGTTACCTGTTTTCAAATTAGGAACATAGAAACAAAGTGAGTCAGAAGGGGCCTCCCTGGCCATCTAGTCTGACCCTCAGTTCCAGCTGGCTCTGCTCATGTAATCCTCAACATGTGGTTGCCCAATCTTTCCTTGAACGCCCCCACTGATGGGCATCAACCACCTCCCTTGGAAGTCCATTCCATATCCTAGGGGTCCTAACCATCTTGACATCCAACCTGAAGCCTGGTTCCTTGAGCTTTGCTCCATGGGACCGCATCCTTTCCTTTACTGTAGGAGAGAACAAGTCGCGACCCACTACTGTGTGACACCCTTTCACATACCTGTATATTGCTGTAAGATCCCCTTGGAGTCTCCTCTTCTCCGGGCTGAAAAGTCCCAGCTACCTCAATCACATCTCATATGGCACCCCACCCCCGCCCCAAATCTAGCTACCATCCTTGTGACCCTGCGCTGAACTGATTCTAACCTAGCTATGTCTCTCCTATAATGTGCAGCCCAGAACTGGAAAATGTTACTACAATTGTGGGAGCACCAGAGGCAGCTGGCTCCACTGTAGTGTTGCTCTGACAGTAAGGAAGCTTTTCCTGATATCTAGCCTGAATCTGGGTTGTCGCAACTTGAACTGATTATTCCGTGTCCTACACTCTGGGATTAGCAAGAAGAGATCTTGATCTTCCGCTTTGTGACAGCCTTTGAGGTACTTCTAGAGGGATATCATGCCCCCGCCCCCCAGTCTTCTCTTCTCAAGGCTGAACATGCGCAGTTCTCTCAGTCTCTCCTCATAGGGCAGTACTTCCAAACCCTGGGTCATTTTTGTTGCCCTCCTCTGGAGCCTTTCTAATTTTCTGCATTTTCTTAAACCTCAAGTGCCCAGAACTGGACACAGTATTCCAATTTGGAAGTAATACTTCTTTTAATGCATCCCAAAAAAAGCATTTGCCCTTTTTTTGCAACTGCATCATGTTGCTGGCTCATATCCAGCCAGTTGACATTAATTCCAAGGTCTTTTTCATTTTCAGTTCTGCTGAGCCACATATTCACCATCTTGTATCGATGCATTTGGTCTCTTTTTCCTTGGTGGAGAACTTGGCACTTGTCCTTACTGAATCTCATTCTGTTGTTTTGAGCCCAGTATTCAAGTTTATCAAGATTGCACTGGATCTTCATTCTGTCTTCAGGGGGGTTTGCTATTCCACCCAGTTTTGTATCATCTGCAAATTTGATTATCTTCCCTTGTACTTCCTCATCTAAATCTTTAAAAAAGATGTTGAAGAGCACTGGAAGAAGAAGTAGAAGAAGTCTAGTGTTTAGCAACACATGGGGGAAAAACTTGCTCCAATCTATTTATTATAAATTAATTTCTATTATGAAATGCCAACAAAACAAAAGCATAAAGAGAGCCAGAATAGTATAGTAGTTAAGAGTGTGGAACTGGGACTCAGACGATCTGGGTTGTAGTCCCCGCTCAGCCATGGAGCCAACTGGGTGAATTTGGGCCAGGCATAGACTCTCAGCCCAACCTACCTCACAGGGTTGTTGTTCTGAGGCTACGATTGAGAGCAGGAGGAAGAGAATGATGTAAGTTGCTTTGTGTTCATTGCAGGGAGAAAGCGGGATATAAATCTAATGAATAAAGAATGGAATGGAATGGAATGAAGAAAAGTAACTACATAGATTACTATACCAGTTTCAATGCATGCATATGAAATGTGTGTGTGTGTGTGTGTGTGTGTGTGTGTGTGAGAGAGAGAGAGAGAGAGAGAGAGAATGTTATAGGGAAAAACAGCTTTCTAAGGATTATGCATGAACATCAACAAACAGCAAATATTCATATGGTATCCGCTGACAAATGGCACCTTTCTATCATCCATTCAAATCCTGCAAGTGTCATTAGGTCTTCATTCCACTGCATTATTAGAGAAGAGTGTTTATCCTTCTGATGTGGCATTAAGAATCTTTTAGCTGTCAAAAGGGTGCGCAAAGTCTATTCGTGCTGAGTGAGCATTAACTTCCAGGGAGCAGGTAGATTAAGAGTACATAATCTGCTTCCCAAAAGAGGCAACTATTGGGAATTGCAAAAACAGATGGCTGAAAACAACATTAGCTGTGTTTGACCTCCAGCGCTTAGCTGACTTAGACAAACTTATTACAGAGATATTGTGGTGCTCAGCAGATATGGAGCAGGGCCAGATCTGCGGACTCTCCGTATTATTAGTGGAGGAAGGCCTCTCTATCACTACCCATATTTCCAACATTTCCTAAGCCTCAAAATGCTCGCATCCCACCCCACTCCAAACAGTACGGAATTCCAGATTTGGGCTTTTAAAACTGCTGTGCTTCTGATGGAAAATGTCCTTCCTTTGGGTTACAGCTGCATGATGGGATGATACCAACTATGACGCCCGATTTGAGATCCCAGAATATCAGCCCACAGTGGAACAGAAGCCTGATCTTCAACCAGCCACAGGCCCAACTCTACTGCTCTGGAGTGGCAACCAGGACCCACGCTGGTGGCATCTAGTTTTTCTGATGCTCGGATGTGGAGTATTTTACAGCTTGGACTAATCTGAGGATGTGGCCAAAGATTTTACCAATAAACTGGCTTTCCAAAGTAACACCTAGGAAAAATGGATTTCACACACAGACAGAATAATTGACAGAGTATCACTCAGGGACAATAAGAAAGAGGTATATGTGACAAGGAAATAAGATGATATGGCATTCAGTGAAATATTTGTATTTTACCCCCTTGTGGTTTTCTGGTAAATTGGATGCTCCTCCCATCAAGTTTGTTCTCTTGTTTTATATATTTAGCACTTCCTGCCTCCCTTAACTGGAACCTTTTGAGAAGATGCCATTGTTTCTTTTCAAAGTGATTAATACTATTATCACTTAAATGTTTATTTAAACATCACACCCACTATGTAACCTCAAACTTAATTCATTTCAGGAGGCTGTATTTGCTGTTTAAATTTATCGAAATGGGTATTGTTTAGGGTCTGGGGATGGATTAATTTACTTTCCATTATTTCTGATGGGGAAACTTGATTTGGACTCTGAATGATTCAGAGTTCAAACGGCTTCCTAAAATGAACTAAGTTTGAAGTATGAGGCTCCACTGTATTGCACTTGAAACATCTTGAAACCATCCTCAGCGGCAGTCCATGGAAAATGGTCTTCCACGAAAGTGGTCCCTGGAGCCAACAAGGTTGGGGACCGCTGCTCCAGCCCACGGAGGCAGTGAGGTGGGAGATTTGGGGCAGGCTCATCCATGGCTCTCCCCTCCAGCACAGCCCTGTCCTTCCCCCAGCAGCTGCCCCCTGAAGAACCTGCCACACCTTCCCTAAAGAGAGTGCCAGTCCCTGTCCCTGCAGTTTGATTCAGCTCCCAGTTTCAAGACTCAAACACCATTAAACAAGACTAGCTTAATAGCACGTCCTTAATGTGGATCCTTACGTTTTTCCAGATGCAGGGAGACCAGTGCACTGTGGCAGAGAGGAGAATGCTCTGGGACACTGGTTTGTGGAGGAAACGCTCGTCCTGCAGTATGGAAATGGCTACTTCTGCTTGCCAACATGATGGGTTTTGTTTCCCATCCTTGTGGTTACCAGTGTGGTGCAATGGTCAGTACTGCCTCCCGCAACCTGGCACTACAGCACCTGTCATCCCCAGATGATTGTGATGGCTGGGATGTTGGGACTTGTAGTCCAGCATATTTGAAGGGTGCTTGGTAGGGGACGGCTGTTAGAATGCAGAGTCCCTAAACAAGTCCTAAAGAAATCGAATTTTGTGCATTTGTGTTCAGGGGTTGCTAGGAATATTATGCCCCGTACCGAATCAAATCCTTGGTTAGAAACATAGAAACAGAGTGGGTCAGAAGGTGCCTCCCAGGCTATCTAGCCTGACCCCTGGCTCCAGCTGGCTCCGCTCATGACATGGCCATCATGTGCATGTCCAGCCTATCCTTGAACACTCTCATGATGGGGCCTCAACCACCTCCTGTGGAAGCCCATTCCATACCCTCGGGATCATTAAAATAACACCCAAACCAACAGAATCTGCTTTAGCCCCAGCTTATGTGACAATGACTTGCTTGAATAAAAATGGCTTTGTTCACCATCAAAAGGACATCAAGGAGGGAGCCAAACTGGAATCCACTGGCAGGGAACGCCACAGCCTGGGAGTGCGAATTGGGCAGAATCCTTCTTGCGTCTCCACCAAAAGTGCTTCTGACAGTGGCAGGACCAACAGAAGTACTTACGTTTTTGTTTATTTCGTTTTGTAGCTTATATTCTGCTATATTGGCCTGAGGGTCTCTAAGGGGATCAGCTGGGGAACCCCTTGAAGGATGCCTAAAAGGGTAAACAAAACAAAAATGTTATGATACGCGTAGAACTGGCTTGCAGCCATAGTGGGGAGGCAGGGAAGCCCGTGGCAGCTGCTCCCACCTGGGCAATTCTGAAGAGGGTAGCAGTGCAGGTGTCTGGGAGGCACCCGGCAAGAGTCGCAAGTGGTTTTGCAGCTTATTACCATGTGCAGTCACAGCAGAATCTGGTCCCCAGGACATGAGAACTCATCAACAACAACCCCATGAGCAACCACGGGGTTGTCAAGGTGGCTTGTTGCCCCAAAACCAGCCACCCTGCTGGGAGAAGGTTAGTTTTGCACGGTCCAACCCACTGTGGGTAGCAACCCACGATGCATTGCCCTGGCACGCAAACCCAATCTGTGCCTTCTTCTTCGGCCGAAAGTATTTTAACAAAGAATCTGCAAGGAAGGACCATAACAATGTGAATCAACTGATGACCTTCAAGAAACTGCTTCTTTTGTGTTTTAACCGAACAGAAAAGAAACGGTTGCTATTTGCAATAAGTAGGACAAACTACAGTGGACCTAAGTACATGATTCTATGACCACAAATATGCAGTTCTTACTAAAAACTAGAGCAAACTGTTTCAGGACTTTTTAGCACTTGCCCCACTGCAGCCTGGGGTCCCTCGGGCTTCAAATTGCTTATGAAATTTGAGGGTCTCTCTTTCTCTTAAGCCTGATGGCAGCCACAGAGGATCCAGAGACTCTTTCTTGCATTGCGGTTGTGCTTCTTTACACACTCCCCACCTCTCTTCTAGATCCTATATCTGGTTTTCTCCATTTCTTTGATGATGACCAACATGTGCTTTTCTAAGGGTTTCTCCCATGAGCACAAAGTGGAATTTCTATCTGAGCCATGCGCTTGCGCTTGGCCCAGTGGGGGCTGCGTCACAAATGTGAATGCTGTGCATGATCTGTTAGTCTCTAGAAGATGTCACGCGACTCGGTATTTATGGAACCTTCTGACTCCCTGAAAGATGTTTACGAGTAGCTGAAAAGTGCAATAAGAATTGGCTGCAGCGCTGTGTAAACTGATGTCAGTAATATCTTTTTGATTTACTTGTAGGAAAAAATGGAGGCAAGATATGCCAAGCATTTGGTCAGACACAAAATCAAGCATTAGGCTGTTCAGCAAGACAAGTTGGACCCTCAACCAGTGTTTAGCATCTGGAGCACTGCTGTTGGAGTTCCCAGCTGTTCTGTTGTGGCTTTCCGGCTTCCCCAACAAGCAGGCTCTTAGCATTAGGTGGGTGCTCAATCTACATGGGGCTGGTTTGAATGTGCCCTTCCCACACACACTTAGGTTTCCCCCCATAGATTTTTATTCTTCTGCAAATCCTCCCTTTTATGAGCACCTGATGCTGATGGCAAACACAGCCTAAGTAGCTGAAACAGAAGGGAAATATATTCAAGGTTCTATATTTCCATTTTCCACCCACTGTATTGGAGCATTAAAGTCCCCATGCTATGAAAAGTTACTTTTGTAATTCAACACAGACCTGGTTATATAAATAATCCATATTTATAATCCATTCAGCTCTTGGATTTGGTTTTCTTTTTGAATGCTTTATATAATATTTGGGAGAATACTAGGTTAAGTTAGCCGTTAACCTGTGTAGGAAACACTACATTTTAGACTCTTCTGCTGCTATGCTCCTGCGAGCTACATTTCCATCCAAGTTTATGGATTCCATTTTCTCTTGAGATTTTAACATAGCCATAACTCACAGTATTTACTTCTAGATCAAAACAAGGGCATCTCCAACGACGTTGGTTTGTTTATCCTGAAAGTACAGAAATATAGAAAGAACTTTCTCATGACTAACATGAACAACTCTATCTTCCAAAACTGATAGTTCAGTTTATGCATTCTTGTATTTGTGCCATGGTTTTCCATGGTTTGAAACAACCTGTGGTTAAACAAAGAGATTACCTTGTCCTTGCTGTTAAAGGCACAGTAGCAGAATTCAAAGCCAGCTTTACTTTTAGGCAAAATGAGGCAGCTATCTCAAAGCCAAACAAGCCAAAAAGGCAGCCTCAGCTTCAGGCCTGGGGGACTTTTTCTTTTCTTCTTTTGCAATGAATCGCCATTAATTCATAGGGGAATTCATGGAGGGCTACAGCTGTTGGTGGGTGAAGCTGATGGTGGCTTGCAGAAGTGTACCATCCAATCCTTTCTTGGCCTCTTCAGCTCTTGTATGATTCATGGATGTGAATCAGGCACGGAAGCACTGTAGAGAACTTGAATGGCGCTGCAGATCGCATTGGACAGATCTGCTAGTTTTACTTTCTGCTTTTCCAGTCTTAAGTATGATTCCTTCTGACTGTTGACTGGCAGGGAGAGAAGTTCACACTAATGTGTGCATATATTTTGTGTGCATTTCTCCTTCTGCATGTAATTTTGCTTCATATGAGCATCTTTTGCAAGCATTTTTCCAGTCCTAAGATAATGCATTTTTGAATATTATTTTCACAAGTACATGTATTCTTCAGTTCATGTTTCCTTGATATATACATTTCTCTGTGAGTCTATTAATCTTGGGGAGTCCACTGCAAAATGTGGAGAAGTGCACATGTGGAAGGAGGCCCAATTTTCAGTCAGAAAATGCAAGCCACACAAGTACACCCACCATCCCTACCTGGAATGTCTCAAGAGCCAGAAATGTCAAGGATTACACTAAGCTACCGGCTGCAGGCCACCTCCACACAGTCGACATCTTCTTCCTCCTCTCAGGGCCAAGTCAAATATGACAAGGGAACTCCAGACATGGGGTCACCCGGAGTGCTGCCTTGGTCCACCTTTATTTTTATCCCTCTTGATACATGCAGCATACAAGACTTTCATCATATAGCTAGAAGTGCTGGATCCTGCCTAATCCTGGAAGCTAAGCAAGGTCAGGCTGGGGTAAAATCTGGATGGGTGACTTAAGTCCTGAGTGGAGCAGGTGGATGGACTTGATGGCTTGCTAGGGCCCTTGCAACCGTATGATTCATCTAAGCAATCTACACACTGAAGGAGTTTTAGGGCTTCTGTACACGAGACTTTCAACTCTCCTTTTCAGTGAGGCTTTTGCTCCCATATATGCCCCTTTTTTCTTACTGAACTTCCAAAAGAGGTCTGTTGAGCAGGGAAAACTGCAGAAGAAGGTAACCAAAGTGACCCATGGGCTGAACCAACTCCCCTGTGAGCATTACTTCAAAATCAGTGCTTTGGAGGAACATTAGAACTTTATAAAATTGCAGCTCACCTAGAGAAAGTGGAGAGGGAGCCATTTTCCTTCCTCTCTCATAATGCTAGAACTTGGGCTCACCCCGTGAAGCTGAATGGTGTGAGATTCAGCACATTGTCAAGCTGGGAAATTTATTTTCACAAACTCTAATCATCATAGCCACCAACTTTAAAGGGGGATTATATGATCAAATGAACGGGGAAGGCACAAATGTAAAACAGAAAGCAAAGAGGGGGGAAAAATGAAAAGTCCCAGGTACCAATGAGAAAAAGTTTCATTCTTGTTCTGTGTTTCAGAAATCTCCTTTTTCAGGAGCCAAAAATCACCCATTTGTAACAAACCTTCTAATTTGTAACCTTCTAGTGCCTTCTTAAGTGGACTCTAGGGCAGAGGACAGGAAGGCCTGGAGGAATGTTGTCCATGGGGTTGCGGTGGGTCGGACGTGACTTCACAACTAGCAACAACAACAAGCAACAGTGCCTTCTAATTTCTAGTGTTGGGAGTCTGTTATCTGGAAGTACTCTGAGCTAATCCCAAATCCTGCCCTCTGGAATACTAGAGTTTTCCAAGAGGAACAGCATTTTAGGAAGCAGTGAAGATATGAAAAAGGTGAGATTATGAAGTTTTACCCTGTGTGTCACAAGCTACAGTTCCAATAGGACTAGGAGAATATCGTGGAAGAACTTAGAGGACACACCAGTCAAAAAGCTAGGCAAAAACCTCATGATCTCTCAATCTGGCATTCATGAAATGTTTCGGATGGCTTATTTCAGCATTCCTAAGTATTGGCTCTGCTAACTGAGGCTAATGGAAGCTGAATGGAGCAAACCAGAGTGAGGAAAGCTGTTCTACCTCAAATGAGCAGATGAGGTTCCCAACTCCTCCCAGGCAAAACTAGAAGCTTGTCAAGATGAGGTATCTGCTTCCATATTCTTTGCAGGATTAAGATTGGATCTCAAAAAAAAGTACCCCCCTTCCTATCTTTCTGTACTTCCTGCTACATAAACTCTGAACATGGCATTTTGTTGTTGTTGTTAATCAGGAAGTCGTGTCCGACCCATCGCGACCCCATGGACAACATTCCTCCAGGCCTTCCTGTCCTCCACCGTCCCCCGGAGTCCACTCAAGCTCACGCCAACTGCTTCAGGGACTCCATCCAGCCACCTCATCCTCTGCCGTCCCCTTCTTCTTCTGCCATCTATTGTTCCCAGCATTAGAGTCTTCTCCAGGGAGTCCTTCCTTCTCATTAGGTGGCCAAAGTATTTGAGTTTCATCTTCAGGATCTGGCCTTCTAAAGAGCAGTCAAGGTTGATCTCCTCTAGGACTGACCGGTTTGATCGCCTTACGGTCCAAGGGACTCGCAGGAGTCTCCTCCAGCACCGCAATTCAAAGGCCTCAATCCTTCGGCGCTCAGCCTTCCTTATGGTCCAGCTTTCACAGCCATACATTGCAACTGGGAAAACCAGAGCCTTGGCATAGTGGAACACAATAGTGGAACAAATTGTAACAACTGCCTTGGAGAGCAACTGCGCTTTGGTTCTCTATTCCAAAGAAATGCCACATTTTCTCCTTCCCTAAAAAAACCTGTGCAGGGAGTTGGAAAGCAAAGGATGAAAATGGGAAGGTGATGCTCTCATCTAACCCACCTGCAAATGGCTGAGAGTGAGGAAGGGAAGCACATAATAAAACATCTTTGAGAAAAGCTCAGTACCATCCAGTGACAAAAGTGCATAATTGCACAGGTGTGCTTTCATCTTGGAATGAACGGAAATGGAACCAAAGCGGTTCCAGTGGTTCCTAAAGGAATGTAGAAAACCACAAGTGGGATATATTTTTGCGTTACTCATGCGTGTGCCCAGTTTCTTCAGTAGCAACAGCAGCAAGAAAAGGCAGCTGGTAAAAAAAGGAATGCAATATGAATGAAAACACAGATGAAACACAGTTTGAAATAATAAAGGCTAAGGAGGTTTTTAATAACAAAAAGCATAGAAAAATAGATTTTTATAGCCTGTGCTTGAACTATCTGAAACCACAGAAACTTTTAACCAACTTGGTAATCTGTTAGTAAGATTTTTTTTTAAAAATGGGAGTAGTTGGCAATTACTGAGAAAGGTTTTGAGGGGTGTCTGTGGTATCACACTGCCTACCCCTGCGATTGTGTGAAGTTGGTATGGTCTCAAATGCTGGCTTTCCCCTGGAAGCCACAAAAGCCCCTTAAGTTCAATAATTTTGTAAAGACTGGACAACACTTTACAAAAGAATAAGAACATTTTGGGGGAAACGACACCTGTATTCTCAGGAATTCGTGGGTTTGTTTAACTACTAAAACATGTTTATACCATCTTCCATTCTATTTGGATTCCAGGGAGATATGAAGCATAAGATTAATGACAGAACAGAATAACAGTGACAGAATGGCTGATAACATCTTTAAAATCAGGCGCACATTAAAATGTTTGGCTAAATATATGTATTATTGCCCTGGGGTGGAACGAATGCAAAACCGCTGCCAGGCAACACCTCCTGCCCCCAGGTAATGACTATAGCACTTGTGGGATTGTGCCTGTGCGGAACAGTGGTCTGAATGTTTGAACCCCAGGAGATCTGGGTTTAGTTTCCATTCAGCCAAGACATTCACTAGCTGGGTTTCACCTTGCCCCTGACTCTCAGCCTCACCTGCCTCACAGCAGAATATAGAGTTAAAAGAACATATGTGGTCCCTTGGCCTCCAGGGAGAAAAGATGGGATACACATATAATACAAACATTATTGGTGTCAAAATGATGTGGTTAGGCTCAGATCCTCTGAACCTTGACAGGTGTGTGTGTGTATGTAAAGGATGAGGGAATGCGGCAGCAAAATGTCTGGTGTTGGTATGGGTGGGGGTGAGTCCCAAGCCGTTTAGGATTTTAGCAGGAAGCACCAGCACTTTGAATTGGATGTGGAAGCAAGCAAGCAAGCAGCCAATGAAGCCCCTTTCAAGATGGTGTCACATGCACAAACCAGGCAAGATTCTGCAGTAATCGGAGCCTCCAAGTTGTCTTCCAGGCAGCTCCATGCAGAACGTCTTGCTGCCTTCCAGGTGGGAGGGCACGAGGGCGGTGGCAGACAAACCTGTGTGGAAGGATCCTGCATTACTCATAATGTATTTTGCTTGCTCCTTCTTGGGAGTAAGAGAAAGGTAAGAGCTTCCCCGCACATGGGTGCTAGTTGTCTCCATCTCCAGAGCCGACGTTCATCTTCATTTGCAAGCTGAAGAACGATCATTGTCTGGAGATGCATCCGTGGTCACGTGCCGGCACGACTAAATGCCGAGGCGCACAGAATGCTGTTGGTTTTCCCACCAAAGTGGTACCTATTTATCTACTTGCGCTTGCCTGCTTTTCAATTGTTAGGTAGGTAGCAGCTGGGGCAAGGCAGTGGGCGCTCACCCTGACGTGGAGATTCGAACTGCCGACCTTCCGATCAACAGCCCAGCAGCTCCACAGTTTAACCTGCTGCGATTCCTCGCTCTAGGGAACAGAGGGGTCCCCGACATGCTCCAGGTCGTGCAAGCATTAAGTGGGGGCTTGGAACGAAAGCAAAGCAATGCTGAGTGACTCGATCACAGAGGGCAGCTTTCTTGATCCTGGTGCCTTCTGGAGGATTGGACCACAAGCACCAGCATTCCCAATCAAGGGCTGATAGGATATGGAGTCCTATACATCGAGAGGGGAGGGGGGGCAAGCAAAATGTCAAACCGAGTGGTATAAGGTTGCAAGCAAGCAAAAGGAATGGGATCCATAAAGGGAGGAAGAGCAGGAAAATGTTTAAGATGAAGGCAGCTGTGAAACTTTAAACCAAAGGTTAGTCATTAAAAGCTAGTCTCAGCTCAACCCACCTCACAGGGTTGTTGTGAAGATATGAGCAAATGGAGGAGTTTGGTCTTATGTACAGTGCCTTGAGTTCCTTTAAAGGAAAAATGACGAGCAAATAAATAAATAAAAAGGTGCCGTATTTGTTATTGTTAGATCCCACTTTTTCCTCCAAGGGGGGTAGTGTTACATGGTCCCCTTCCTCCTCTCCATTTTATCCATCCTACAACCCCGAGAGTCAGTGAGAGGCCCAGTCACCCCTGCGCCTCATGGCTGAGTGGGGACTAGAACCCGGATCACCCGAGTCCCGGCCTGACACTCACGCCACTAAGCCACGCGGGCTCCTCGGCCGGGCACTGAGGCCCTCTGCCACCTCCGCAGCTGCAGTGACCAGGGCTGGTTTGGGTGCTCCCACCACCAGAGGCGGGACAGCAAGCGACCCTCCCTGCTTCCCACCTCCTTCCCATGCCTCCCCGCCCCTCACTGAGAGCCAAGCCTCCCCTTTCCTGTGCCCCCCAGCCCCACATTGCCACTGGCACAGTTTTTCTGCTTTTGTTAGAAAGCCATTTTGACTGTAAGAAGCAGTCTGCGCCGCTCCACGGAGAGATGGCCAGGCTGACTGCCTGGCTGAGAGGGGTTCTTCCTTCAGTGCGGGGCGCCCCATGGGAGCCGGTGTCCCCCCATCACCCGCAGGATGGGCAGTCTTGGGGACACCGTGCCCCACAACACGTGGAGGCAGGGCTTGCAGAGGCAGGCATTGCCCCCTGGGCCTGTCACACCCACCCTGCTTTATGGCCTGCATGGCTCCTGCAAAGGGCCACCCACCCACTCACCTTTCAGGTCACCCTGAGTTCCCGGCAGGCAGGCTTGGGTGGTCTGGGAGCAGTCCTCTGGGCAGCATCTGCTGCAGTGGAGCATGCGGCTGCTACAGCTCTCCCCAGTGCCCAGGAAGCTCCAGAAAGCCCTGCCGGCTCCGGTCCCCCCTGTGGAGGGTGCAGCCGGCATGGCTCTCAGCACCCACCAGCAGCACACAAGGGGCACCCAAGGGCCCCCCTTCTGCCGGCAGCCTCTGATTTGCCGCTCCTCCCACCTAATGCAGGAACTTCGTGGGAGGCCCCAGCAGCGGCCGGCTCAGAAGTCCGGCAGCCCATTGCTGCAATCCTTGTGGAGGCTGCCACTTGCGTTTCCGGGAGAGACAATCTGGGTTCCCATCATTCCTGTTCAAAGGAGAGACAGTGGTTTAATTTCTGGATGAGCAGCCATGTTGACCTCTTACAGCCAAAGCAGCAAAGGGTACTCTAATGGCTAACAAATTTATCGAGGCTTCGGTTAAAACTCTTTGGTATTAACTCTTCGTTAAAACGCTCGTCCAAAACTCACGAGCCACCTTCCACAAAACCTCCCAGATACACTGCTGGGGTCTCATCGCAACCCAGGGCAGAGCATACGCTGCCCCTTCGTGTCTGTATCATTCCTTTCTTCTTATGACTGCCGACTGTCAGAGGAGTCGACTGTCACGTGAGTCAATGCAGCAGTGAGAAAAGCTCTTGAGCAAAATCCCTCTCTTACAAAACAAGGCGAGAGAGATAAGGGCTGAAAGAGCCGCCAGAGGCGAGGTGGGACAGCTGTGAGCATTTTGCTCCTGTCACCTGACGTTTTTCATGGCCAATGGGGATTGGGGCCCAGATCTCCTGGGTCCCTAGTCTAGCTCTTTAACCTCCTTTCTGCACTGGCCCTCTGAAGAAGCCACCCAATTTTCTCTCTAGATAGCACAGAATGCAAAAAAAGTTAGGCAAACTCTTTGTTACGTAACATGGTCCGGCTAAAGGACATTCCACCCACAGCGTGCTCTAGTCCTGGGGCATGTGCCCTTAGACACCATTCCTGCCCCCCTCCCAGGCTCCGCCCCCCCCCAAATGATTTTCATTTTATTTTTGGACAATGAATTCAACAGAATGTTTTTGCATTTTTTAACCCAGAGGGGCCTCCTCACCACTGCCACCTTGTACCTAGCTTCCTTCCTCTTTGTGACCACCTTTCAGGTACTTGTAGAAAGCTATCATGTCCCTGCTGAGTCTTCTCTTCTCAAGGCTGAACATACCCAGTTCTTCCAGTCTCTCCTCAAAGGGCCTTGTTTCCAAACCCTGGATCATCTTTGTTGCCCTCCTCTGAAACTTTTCCAAGTTTTTTGGCACCTTTCTTAAAAGTTGGTGCCTACAACTGGACACAGTACTCCAGATGAGGTCTTAGTGGTGAGAATAGGGGCACTAGTACTTTTTGTGATTTGGAAGTAATATTCCTATCAATGCACCCCAAAATATCATTTGCCCCTTTTGCGGCTGCATTGCATTGTTGGCTCATTTTTAGTCTGTTGTCCTCAGTAACTCCAAGGTCTTTTTCTTTTGCAATACCATTGAGCCAATTATCCCCCATCTTCTGTTGCTGCATCTGGCTAGTAGTGGCATCGTAAGAAAAGTCTCAGAAGAATTTTAACGGCCAGGAAAGCTGATATGGAAAAAGGGTATTCTGTGAATGGCTTTAAAGGCTGAAAGGCTCCCTGAATTGAGCTCAGAATTAAACCAAATTTAGGACATTCAGGACTGATGAGGTCTGTCCCAGGGAGTCATCTCAGTTAGAAGGTGACCTGTATTTTGAACCAGTTGAAACTTCCAAGAAGTCCTCTAGGTCAGCCCTTTGTCCAATGCATTGCAGCCGTCTAAATGGGACATAAGCAGAGCATGGATCACAGCTGCAAGTTTCTCTTTGGTAGGAGAAGTCAAAATATACGAAAGATTGGCTGGGGGATGCTGGGTGTTGTAGTCCAGCACACCTGGAGCATGACAGGTTGAGTGAGCCTGGTCCAAATCAACAGGATGCACTATTATCCCCTGCCCATGTGGGTACAAGATGGCGGGCCCAAAGCCCTAGCTTTCAGTTCACTGACCCTGGGGCTGCCCCTCATTCCTTCAGACTTTTACCTGGCATGGTCATTTGCCTCCATGGGGAAACCTCTCTAGCCTCATTGCCGCATTCATGAGGAAAGACACCATCTTAAGGGCTTACTCACTGCAGGTTCTTTAGATGAAGCGCAAGCCTAGACTTCCTCCTGGCCTCACAGCCCTCCCCAGTGCTTTCGTCAGACTATCACTATAGCTTATTACTGCCTTTTGTTTCCTGTATGTTCATTCATTCATTCATATAAATCTTCAGGTGTCCCTCTGTCTTTAAAAAGAAAACACAAGCCATGTTAAAATAGTTGCAGAGCTGCTCCAGAGAAGGCAGAGGGAGGTGGGCCTGACACATCTCAGGTTATCGCTGCGGGTTATGCTTCCCCCTCTCTCAGAGTTCAGCCATGGAAAGGAAAAGCACGACCGGGCTAAATGAAGGGGGGGGGGTGTCCAAACTGGCCCCAGAGAATTCTAGTAATGCCACCCATGTGTTCTACCTCATGGAGAACAGACTTCCTCTGAAGGCAGCCTTCAGTTGGCGAGCCCAGGTTGGAGTCACGCTAAGGAAGGCAGCAGAAGCCTTGAAGCTGCCCAAGGCTTGAAGACCGGCATGCAGGACTGGCCAGGCACCCACAGGTCACCTGGCCACAGACTTCCATCGCCCTTGCTACACCATGACTAATAATCAGGAACCTGGGCGTTGTAGTCCAAAACATCTGGAGGGGCCCGGGTTTGGAAAGTTGGCATAGACAGATGCTAACAGCAAGAAAACTGAGCCTAGGTATTTACACCCACCTGTGGCTTTACATTTTCCCAGCCAAGAGACCAGGCCGATGTACTTCTGGGTGCTGAGCGACCTTACCTGAAAGAACTATGTTGCAAATGTGGCCTTTATCTACTAGCAGGTCGGTCCCTACAGTGTTTTTCAGTTCAAGAAAGGAGCTGCCAATGGTCTTGGAGTGATCCTGTTCCCTGTTCCAGCCAGGTAGTTCTTCCCTTTTCTCACATGCTCTGTTTCATTCCCCGCCATCCCTGGAATGGTCAGTAAGCCCTGCAGAGTCACTGAGCATGCTCAGTCCTTCTGTGCGGAATGTAAGGGTGGTTTTCCCCCCCCCATAGGGTTCTTCTCTCCCCCAATCCCCCAAAAATGTTTTGAACTTCTGCAAACCTTGGGGTTCTCTCCATACTGGGGAACCTTGTTCACCTCTGGATGGTGCCATTTTGGCTATAAGAGGATCCACACTGGGCAAATGAGTTTTCCTTTAATACAAAGGATGATTATCAGGTCTTGCCCATTTGTTCCTCTTCTTCCTTTTCCTAGGTCCGAAGAAGATCCAGAACAAGCCAAGGAGCAAGCAGGAAGTGACCCCTACCATCTTGTTGTCTATTAAGGGCGCCGAGAGAGCCCACGAATCTCTGCTCCCTTCCTCCCACCTCTTTTCTTGTCCACTCCAGCTCTTTTCCAGAAATGAGGAGCTTAAGGAGGATGAAGAACATAAGGAAGGCTCACAAAGCTGAATGCATCTGTGGAGGCAGGGTCAACCCTACAATTAGACAGAGAGGGACAACCACCTTGGGTAGTGGATACTGGGAAGTGGTGGCAGCAGACTCCGTTCCCTCTTCCTGAATCCACCTCCCTTGAAAGACAGAGTTGTGTGTCACCCATGGCTTGTCCTGTCCCCCCAAATTAGCCTGCTGCCTCTGGGTGTGATGGAGGGAGCTGCCCCATGGCCAGCAGTGAAGTAAGACATGACTGCAGAAAGAGGTGTCAACCTTAATTTGGCCCCACAAACATGGTTGAAGCCACAGGGGTTCAAAGCCAGACTTTTAGGGACTCAAACTCTTGGGCCTGGATGAAAAACCTCTATTTCCACTTTTTTCCCCACACTGGATTGTTTTAAATCTCAAACTCTTTCTGTTCTGGATATGGAGAAAATTGTGATTTGGAGAGGTTACTGGCACAGGCTGTGTGCATTTCCTGGAGAGTAAGCCCAGTAAATGCCAGGAGATTTTTCTGCCCGGACATGCCTAGTGAAACGAAGTTGGGTTTCTGATGGATCACTTGAGTTGGCCCTCCCTCCCTTGCATTTGGCCTCTCCTACATGATGTTGGGCCACCTGCACTAAAATGCAGATGGAAGAGTGAACCTAAAACCTTGAAGAATAGCAACTCTTGCGATGTATAGTAACATTTTTTTAAAAGTAAGACTCCCACACACCAACAGGATGATACTGATTTATGAAGTCCAGGTACCAAAAATACAAACCACCCCCAATAAACAGAGGCAGCTGGAGTATTTCTCTCCCTTCACCATTTCTTCCTAGCAGATGTGGAGCTTAAATGTGGAGGAAGACAATTCTCCCTCTGCGGTTTTGCTTTTCACCAGATTTGGACATTTCCCCTGGTGTGGCTATTCGGCACCTGCTTCTGCTCAGCCAGATGCATCAGAAAGTCCCATTCCTTTTAAAGCTGAATCTTGTGAAAACAGGCACACTTACTTGAAAATCAGCTTCACTGAACTCACAAGGACACACTTCCTGATTTACACAAATTGGGTCTGGTTGTGCACTTGATAGCAAGGGATGTCTCACATCTTCTCTGGGGTGTTGTCACACTCAGCCATGTGAGACTTCTCAAACGCAGATTGCAAAATTATTTTCAGTTCTGTTTTCTGCGCACACACGGCTGTAATAAGCCTTTATTATGAAAAATGGGCAGAAGAAACATGGAACCCTGACAATTGTATGTGAGCAAGTATACATAAGCCGCAAGATATATTTAACTCACTGAAAATTTGGGGGCAGCAAATAAAGACAAGGTGTGAGGCTTCATTAAGGATGTGGGAGAAATTCAACCCTTTCAGTGGAAGGAGTGACCCCTGGCTTCCTGCATTTCTTGCTCTGCATTGCCCCTAGACAGCCGTTCCTGGTCTTCTAGCTACAGCTTTCCAGCAGGAATGGGAAGGAGACTGGAATGCTGTCAGGATAGTTAGCCTGGTGGCCTCAGTCCCCTCCCCTCCCTCCCCCTGGAAAGCCAATTCCCAACCTTGGAGAGGGCAGCCAGCATGTTTCTTCACTCACTCTATGTGACTTTACCCAATTCTGCACTTTTTGAACCAATATGTGAACCAAAATTCAGTTATCCTTCAGAATTTACATAAATCTGCATTTTGCATCATAATCCCCAGATTTAAAAAGGTGAGCAAAAATATTTACGTTAGGGAAATGCACATGTACTCATGACATTGACATTAAAATGCATTATATTAGGAAAATTGCTCTGAAAAGGGACACCTTATGCAAAATGCATGTATAAGGAGAATTTTGCAAACACATGAGGAAAACATTCTCAGAGTTTGGAAGGACCAAATTTAAGATGGGAAAAATTCGGAGCTGAAAGAAACCAGAATTAGCAGATTCATCTAACCATGTTAGCCATGCCAAATTCATACCTCCATTTGCTTCCTTCTTTTTAAATTAGCCTTGAACTGGAGATCCTTTTGCCAAGAGGACAAGAGGGGTGTATGCACCCCCAGCTTGAAACCACCCAGGGGATGCCAAGCTCCTGTCGCCCACCACTCAATGCAGTAAATCCGACAGTGCCGGCTGACACAGGGGTCAGTCTGCAAGAGGGGACTTTGCCCAAAGGTTCCTCCAGTCTGGAACCAGTCCTGAAAAAGTACATGAGCAAAGTCCAGGGTTTACCCCTCAGGAGCCAGAGGAATCAGTACCTTACCTCTCACCTCTGTAAAGTTGGCCTCCCGTTCTGTAACCATTCATCCTGCAGACAAATTCACATATTACACTAAACCGGCCTTGTTGTCTAAAAGATCTCAGGGTGGTGGGAACGGCTGCTGCTTCTTCTTTTGTTGTGATTATTCAGATCTATCTTGCTGATGTGCCAACTCTTACATGATTCTGATACAAGAGGAAGGGCAACAGCAGAGGCTGCAAGTTCAGGGACTGAGGCCAGGGCCTTTCTCCTCTGGAGGCAGAATCTGTATGTATTGGCAAATTGGGGCCTGCAGCAAGCACAAAAGTGATCTTCGCCCCCTACAGGCCCCACAATCGCACCCTTCCCTGGTATGAAATTTATTTAGGGTCCTATCACCCCTGCTGCAGGTGCATGGAGGCTTATCAACACCAAATGGCAGGTGACAAGTGAAACCAGGGAGAGCAGGTACACTGGTACCTTTGTGAGAACATTTACAGTTTATTCAGGTGAACAGGTAGGACGTGGCTTGTAGGCAGCCCCCAAAGGGACTACAAAGATGGAATTTGTACCAGATGCTTCTATAACCTTATGGGAGAAGTGGGGGATCTGGTTACACAGTTTGCTCAGAGGCACACTAGGATAAAAACAATAGGACTAATTGGGGTTAGGACAACACGATAGAAAAAGATCCTTCAGGACAGGCAAGCCATTAGCTCTAAGAGTGCAGATTTAGTGCCACTGAGAGGGAGGGGAGGAGGTTGGGCTCCAGCCAGCATCAACCTCAGGTGGCCTCAGGCCCCCTTTCCTCGGCCTTGGCATGCTCCCTTTTTCCTGCTCTGAGGACCAGTTGTGAGCTCTTTCTCTCTCACACACCTGTGTGTGTGTGTGTGTGTGTGTGTAAGACCAGTGCAGTTTTTTCTGCACTGGCTGCGAGGGTGTGTGGCAAGGAATTAGCTTTGAGCGATCCCACGGTCTTGGAGGTAGGGCTGGGTAAATCTGATGGATTCCCAGGTAAATTTGGGATGCCACAGGACTGTGCCTTATTGAAAGCAATGTATTAACCTCTTAACAAGCTCTGTGAAGAAAATTCAAATTCAGCATGTACTATCTAACCTACCCACAGACCCACGAGGGACTGTCCGCGTGTTCCTTTATGTGTAAAGAGTGGACTTGTCTAGAAGGGCCCCTCCTCCAAAAGCTGCTCTCCCCCCTCCCCTTACTCAAGGCGAGGAGTTATTTTTGGCTTGAGGACTGGTGTCTGTATATGGGGAGGCACAACTGCAAAGGGAGAAGAGAAGAGGGACGTGAAATGAGTTTTTTGAGTATCCCTGTTGAGGTCTTCCAAATCTTCAACCAGACTGTTCAAAAATCGCAGTGTTTAAAAATCCCAGTTAGGCACTTTTTACCTGAGCTGTCTCAAGGGTGAAGGACAGGATGGCTCCCTCCTGCACTCCTGGAGCACCGATGGAGCTGGCAGTTTAACGTCTCCGCAATGCTCCTGATGGGATGGGGCTCTGAAGGCAGGAGGGCTGCTCAAAGGCAGGCTGTGTGGCCCTCCCAGTTCTTCCTCCAACATGTTGCTCTCGGCCCCCAGCATCTGCCCTGAAGGGACTGGTTCTTTTCCTAGCAGGAGCATGGGCCCCGCCGCCTCAAGACTATTCGTTTGGTGGCAAAAGAGTGAAGTTGCTTTTCTGCTGATTCTTGATGGTGATCAGCTGATGCATGCTGGGAAAACACTGAAAACAAGCCATTTGTAGCCATTGCAGCAGTGATGCTGGGGTTGGGGACCCCATGGGGGGCCATGGGGTTGGTTGCATGCAGCCCATGGGGTGCATGTCGCCCTTCACTACTTTAAGGGGCTGGGGGTTTTGGCACCAGGCACCAGACCATATTTATTGATCTCTTGATCACACTTTTCACCACCGCCCCCCAAGAATCAACAATCTCTCTCTCTCGATGGCATTCTCCACAAATCAAAACAATACCAACCCCGGTTATCAGTCCTGATAATGCTGGGTTGGCATTATGCTTTTTTAGCTGGGTAAAAAAAATAGACGTAAGGAACAGAACGGCCCATTCTGAAGGGTACCGCCTTCTGTTCATTTTAAAGAGCACATTTTATGGTAGGTCTCCCCTTCGAGGTAGACTGTGCCTGCTTGTGCCCCCAGTTCTTGTTGTGGGCCAACACATTTGGAAAACACCAGCTAAAAGGAATTTGTACTGGAGTTTGTTAGGTTTGTAAGGGAGGAGGATCAGCAGTATTACAGTGCCCCTCCCAAACATCTGTAAGTCAGTCTCACAGAACAGGAGTGGCTCAAAACCCTGCTTTAATGGCTTCACACCTTGTATTCTGACAATTGAACAGGGAGGATGAAATGCTCACGGCACCAGCAAAATCCAAGCCAAGTGGATGCCTTCCTATGCTTGGCCGTTCCATCTCCCTTCCCCTACCAGCCAGCTTCTGAACTGGGGAATTCTGGCCCTTTTTCTGTCTGAGCTATTCCCAGAGGAGCCGCCATTTCCCCCACCCCAGCTGCCTGGGGGATGTGCCTCATGAGCCCAGTGATGCAGAATACTCCTTGGGCTAGGTGTGAGCCCACATCCTCTCTGACTGTGGTGGGCACCACCCATCTTGGTTTCCATCTTACTAAATCTCAGCCGGTTTTCAAAGGGCTCAGAGTTCTTTCCATCTTTCCCTCCTCCCTCCCTTTTGTTCTTCCCTGCTCTCTCCCACCACAACTACTGTGAGTATTGAGAACAAGCCGTCACACTTACTATTTCCCCATTACACCTAACGTAGAGGCTTTTGTGGAGACGCTGCTCTCGCGCATTCCTTCTTCGATCCAGCTTGGTGTTCTCCAAATGGGTTGGTCCACAAGGCTGTCAACGCTGCCTTTGGGGTCCGTGCATGAAGAATTTTCCATTTTTGGTCCGTGTGCTTCACTGTGTGCATGCATGCATACATATGGGTCTGCATGAATGCAGATATGTGAGTGAGTGTGAGCTTAAAAAGAGTGAGTAAGGGGAGAAATGACGGGGGTTTAAAATCATGCATGGTGTGGAGAAAGTGGAGAGGGAGACGTTTTTCTTTCTTTCCCGTAGCACTTGAACCCGGGTCGTCCCATGTAGTGTTTGAGGGGAGGTTTAGGACAGATAAACAACTTTTACACTTTACATTTCACACGGCGTACCGTGAAATTGTGAGTTTTGCTGCCACGGGAAGTGGTAATGGCTGCCGATCTGGAAGGTCTTAAAAAGCAATTGAATAGATTCATGAGGGAGGAGGCATTCAGTGGCTACTAGCCTTGGCAAAGGCTCGTTGCAAAGGATGACACAGAAATGTTTTAATTAAAATTAAATTAAAATTAAATTAGCCTTGCTGGCTATGTGCTTCTGTGACCAGAAACGGTCTGCCTGCATGCCCCAGTTGCAGAAGAGCATGGAGAGGGGGAGCTCTTGCACCCCTCCTGCTTGAGGGATCCTGCGGGTGCCTGGTTTGCCACCATGTGTACAGAGTGCTGGATCGGATGGACCTTTGGTCCGATCCAGCATGGCTGTTCCTGTGTTTTTATGCCCTGCTGTGGACATGTGCACCTGTGCAGGTGTAGTCATCTCCAGTTAAAGCCAGGCCACACCTGATGGAAAGGGAAAGGACCATAGGAGTGGGGAGCAGAAGGCCTTTGAAGCTGAAGACCAGCCTTAGCACCTGGCAGCGAACTGGGCAGGAACGCAGGTCCCCTGGCCGCAGCCTTGCACACTGTAGCGAAAGCCATTTATTTTAAATGATCTTTAGGTCGCCTTTATTACATTATAGGGATCATTGCTAAATGCACTGATACATATAAATGGGCAGGCACCCATTTTGTGCAGGTGTGCTTGCCGTCTTTTGGGACGATGTGATTCCCCTCTTTGAGCATATGCAAATCATCACTTTAGCCTAAGAAGAGTAATTGAAGTGGTTGTCCCAAAAGGCAGGGGACATACCAGTCCTCCTTGTCCCATGTAACTCCCTCATAGTCAGAGCGAGAAATTTCATCTGGTCCACCATTTTAAGCAAATCAACCTAAATCACACTTCCAGGATGCCAATGCAGATTGGAACACACATTATTCTCACAGGGCACTTCACCCAATTTTTGAAATGCAAATATCTCTAAAAGTGGGATTTTTGAAATCGGCTCAAATTATAAACAAAACTGCACACATTAGGGGGCCTGAAATGCAAAAATTGTTTATGAAATGGATATACTTGGAAAGATTGCATAAAATATGCATTCATATGGCATGAAAATTTGCTAAGGGAAATTGGAGACCCCACCCACTTTCTGCGTGCAGGTTTGGGGGAAACAAAAAGCAGTTTTGTGGGGCTGAGGTGAATGTGTGGGGAGGGCTTGTGGATGGTTCCTGGTCTGTAGGCCACCAGTTCCCTATCTCTGTGGGTTACCAGTTCTCCATTGTACCTAATACCATAAAACGTTTTGAAGTCTAGAAGCTGCTAGACGAGTACTGAATATTCTCATTGAGACTGCCATGTCTCGGGGCAACCTTGTTTTCATGTCTCGTGGCACACGGAAACTTGGCAGGCAACTCTGTCCCTGTTACTGGCTCAAGCCCATGATGAGAGCAAGTTTAAAAAAAGACAAAAGTTGTGACTCCTATTGTCACTGCAGATCAGACACAAGAAACAGGATGCTCATTGCACCTCTCCCCTTGGCGGGGCACCTTGACAGCAGCTGTGAGACAGGATGGCAGGGTTCCGTCAGGAAAGACCCCTTTTGCCTTGAGCCTCAGCAGTTTATTGCAAGATCACTCAGGACCCCTGCAGTTACCTATGACAGCATGCTACCGGGTAGTGGATCTCACCGCCAACTACAAGCATTTAGAACATACACAGAGTGTTTTATGGATTCTGAGTCACATGGGCCCAGCAGCTGGGCAGTTGATGATAAAAGAAGGGGAACATAGTCAGAAGAAGGTGAGAGGTCTGCAGAGGGGGCTCAGTACAATGGCATTTGATTGCAGGATATTTACATAATGATCATTGAGGCACAGGGATTATTGTGGGTCTTGGCATGCAAATGAGGGTGATTGCAATGCTGTTGCAATGCTGGCAGCCTGCCCAGTTGATCAGCAAAGCCCTGGCAGTTTCTCTTAGCAAGCTATAAGATCCCTCTTCTTAAAGTAACAGCAAATGCTAAACTGTAACCTTACTTGGAATTCTGGTGCTTTCTGAGAAAGGGGTGTAGGCACTTTTATAACACAATAAGCAACCTTCTTCTGTCGGGATTTATCTGAATTTTCCAACACCCTCAACTGCAAGGCTTTTTGGAAGAATTTGACCAGCCAATGGGGTGTGGTGGTTAAGACTGCAGGGCTGGGACTCAGGCGATTTGGGTTCTAGTCCCACTGAGCTGTGGAGCTGCCTGAGCCAGTCACAGATGTTCAGCCCAGCTTACCTCACAGGGTTGTTGCTGTGAGGATAAGACTGGGAAGAGGAGGAGATTAAGTAAGCCACCGTTCCTTGAAAGGAAATAAGGCAAAATAGAAATGTAACAAACAAACAAATACTTGGTCGTGTCTTACAGTCTTCTCCAACATAGCATCTTCTAGATGTGTTTGGACTACGACTCTCATCACTCCCAGTCAGTATGGCCAAACTGGGGCAAGGCTGGTGCAATGGGGGGAAAGCAGGCCCCGCATCATGATGCTTTGAGCAATCAGATGGGCTATACCTGTTGAAGTTCTGCCTTCTCCACAGTCATTAACGGTACAGAAACCCCGTCTGCTTTGTAACAGACCACCTTACAGAGCAGCTTCAGACTGACGCCCCTCCTCTAGCACTGTGGTTGAGTGGAAACACCTGTTGTTTCATTTTTGGTTTGTGTGATGGGTTAGAATTTCCTGGGGAAGCAGAAGTTGCAGCTCGCTGCTTCAGGACATCTGACGGCAGACGTTCTCAGCTCAAAAAGGCAGGCGGGCGGACAGGGACACCTGCTCCAGCATCTGGGATGGTGAAGGCTTCCAGAGGCCTCCTGACCCTGGGCTGGATAAGCGGAAGCAGGTAAGAAGAAAGGCCGAGCCCCAGCTGAATTGCTGGGCGCCCTGCAGCTTGGAAGTGGGGCAGACCCAACCCTGAGACCAAGTGAAGTGGCACAAGGGCAGCTGGTCTGAGGATGGCGAAAGCACAGCGAGCGGTTTATTACTGCCTCTGAGTCTGGTGGGACGACTGTGGAGCTCTGCCTCCTGATTAGCCATTCTCACTCAGTAGCTTGGTTTATTAGACACCCATAGGGTAACGTAATACATTAAGAAGAAGCTGCGTAGAAGAGATTTCAGGGATGATCTTTCAATTTTTGAATTTCATCTGCATTTCTGTATTATTTATCACTGCATTTATATCCCGCTTTCCTCCCTTGCATGGTGACTTACACAGGCTTCTTCCCCGCCATTTTATGGGTTCAGTGGCTTTTCTTTTCAGTTGCTCTGTGCTTCGTGTCTACGGAGCATTCGACATCCTCACTGGTCTAGCTGGTGTATGTTTGGGGTTATTACAATTATAATTTTTCAACTCTACACATTTTTGTGTTCTGCCAAGTGTGCTGATGGTTCTGTGATGTTTCTCAGGGGATCCAGGTTGACCAAAATCCCCTTGGCGTGCACCACTAGGAAAGATAAAAACATGTTGAGAAAGCACTTGGTCTGAAATCATCATGTAGATCCAGCTGTTTAAAAAGAGGGAACAACAAGGGGAAGGAGTGGTCTAGAACGGTGGTTAAACATGTCAGCTAAATTCCAGGAGAAAATTGGAACTTCCATGTACACACTTGGTTATCCTTCAGACATCCTTGGCAACTTTTCCTCCCTTGTCCACTGCAGTAGTACTATAATAATATTACTGGCCTGTCTTACAGGCTCTTATAAAGACTTACTGAGATACTTTACGGGAAGCACTGAAACATTTAAAGTGAAAGTGATCTGTTGTTTTCCTGCCCAAGTTCCAGGGAATCCTCAGATAAGGAAATCAATAATAGTAGACAAATTTCCCTTGAAGACACTTTGCTTACCACGCCCAGGCTTAAACTTCTATTTTGTTTTTTGTTTTCTAGAACGGTTCATCTCTGCCTTTGACCATGATTAGTTTGCCTTCAGACGTTGACTTCGATGGTATTATTATTGTTATTATTATTTAGTGGACTGATAAACTGCTTAGCTTATTTTAAAAAATCTCTAAGAGATTTTCAAAGAAAATATTAAAATGCATTAAAATAAAATGTTTTCAAAGCATTGAAACCATGCATTCATGATGCTGTAATTAATAAGCAAACTGAGTGGCCCAGTCTGTGAAGGAAACCTGTGGAAAAGAGATGGGCCTTTAATCATCACCCAACGTATGCTGCGGTTGGTGCTCCCTGAACACGTGTGTGGGGGGCATTCCATAAGGTGGGTGCCATCACCAAGAAGGTCCCCTTGCAGGGTGCTGCAAAGCAACCCAGCAAGCTCTCCTCTGATGATCTTGATGCCTGCAGAGTCCTGGATTACAGATGTATCAGGAAGGTGGTCTTCCAATGTGTTTGAGGAATCCTAGGAAGGCCAGTTTTGGACCCCGATTCCTAGACTAAACAGTGTGAAGCAAACTGCTGCCAGGTTTTGTTCACATAAAATTGTAGCTTTATATCAACAGTCACAGTGGTTATATCAGACTAACTCTGGTTTAATGGGGACCATAACCTAGGACTAGGTATTCTTGGGCTGTTCTTGGGAACATTAGCCATGTTCCCCAACTGGCAAGCCCAAGGTGACCTATCTGGCATGATGCCCATTGTAGGGGTATTGTGTATTGGACTCAAAGAGAAGGGACAAAGGCATGGGGGGAGACGTGTGGTGCAAGAGCCCTCCCCAAATTGAAGCCGGCATAGTTTTGATCACTGTGTAATGGTTCTATGATCTACTAGATTTGAAATGTTTTCTGATTATTTTTAGATTCGTAGTCTCTAGCTCCCTTGAACTTTTCATTAACAAAAGGCTGGGTACCATTTCTTAAAATCCATCCACCCATCCACCCGCCTGTCCATCCATCCATCCATCCATCCATCCATCCATCCATCCATCCAGTGTTTTGTGGAACATGGAGCAGTGGTGGGCAGAGATCTGGTTTCCACACTTTGGAACTATGTCACAAGGCAGGGTGTTGGACCACTTAGTTAGTCCTGGCTGACAACAGAGGAATGGGAATCAGGATGGGTGCCCTGCTCTATTTCCAGTCTGTCTTTTTCTGCATATTCAGTCAGAAGTACCTGTTATCCAGCCCTAATCTTCAAATTTAAAAAAAGAGAAAATGAAAACATTCTCTCTCTTTGGCATAAAGCTTCCCCTAATTTATGCATTTTATATGCAACTTTCCTTAGCTTAAGTATTTTTGTATGCAGCCTTCCTGAAGACAATGCATTTTTGTATAGAAGGTTCTTGAATATTTGCGTTCTATTACCTGAGACCCTTGGTAATAGGATGTTATAGAGAAGTTTTAAATAAATAAATAAATATTAGGATACTTTTCTCATTTGTGAATACTAGGCAAAATTGCATAAAATGTATGCATATTTGCAAAAATGCATGCGAATGTTCATGATAAAAATCTCAAAGTTGAGGACAAGCCAAATGGAAGATTGGAAAAATGAGCCGCTGAGAACAACTGCAGTCGATTAATCCATCCATATCTGTGTCCATCAGGGTGCCACATCAAGATTTACCTAATCATTGGTGTAGGATGTGCCTTCGTCCTCATGCTGCTGACGATCGTTATCCTCTCCACATGCCTCTGCATTGTCTGCAGAAAGTGTGAGTACCACATTAATAAATAGTTGGTAACCAAGTACTGGGAGGCTGCTTGAAGGGAAAGTGGAGTGTCCGTGTGAAGTGGATGGAGATAGACAAAGCTTCAGGCCCTCAAAGGGTACCATCCAGTATGGCTGCTTGTAACCCTCAAAGCTGGAGAATTTGGGGCATCCAATTGGAGGGGAAAGAGGAACATGAAAGCTAGAATTAAGCCACTCTTGCCTTATAGGAATAGGGGCCAGTTTCTGCTGCCTAAATGTTTTCCCCACCTCACAAGGAGGAGTGGCTCAGGTTCTGCGGAGGCTGATGGTGACTCACTGCTCCCCTCCCCTCCCCTCCCCTCCCACATCAGCTTTGAAGAGGGTCTTCTGTCTTTGAACCCAGCTGGTGCAGAAAGAACCAGACTGGCTGCGAGGGCGGAGGGAGGGTTCCTTGAAGTTGAAGACCCACCTCCAGTCTTGTAGTGTTTTCTTGAGGTTGCAGCTGGGACTCTAATTTATCCTATGGCTTCCAAAACAGTGTTGGAGAGGACATAGGACTGTGCCCTAAAGAAAAGAGGGAAAACTTCTTGAGATGAAGCACAGCCATCTTTTAATTAAAGAAACACATAAACAAAACAGAATAAACATTTAATGGGGGTGTATAGTGAGCTTTGGCACTCACTGGAAATACTCATCAGGTCTGAAATCTCTGTTTCCTTTCATGGGGATGTTCTGAAGTTAGCAATAATGATGTGACTGGCAATCATGTTGCAACGAAATGCCAGGTGCAGAGAAGTGGAGGAATAATTAGGAACAGGCCATGTGATTCCAGTTTGGTGAGAAACCTGATTTGGCTCAGATCAATTCAGAGTCCACCCATTTAGTTTTGATCTGAATCTAAATTCTGGTTCAGGAATCCAAATCTTCACCCACTAGCTGTCACTGGAAAACGATCCACAGCTACATCTTCTCTCCCCCTGCCATGTTAGATTTGGATGAGATTTCCTTCCTTATAAGGGGAGTTTGCCAAATTTCAGATAAATAGATGTAGGATAGTTTTGCTCTGTGTTTTTATATCCTGATTGTTTGTAAAGGAACTTTTTAATATTCATAGGCAGAATTGGATGAAAACTGCAGGTTTCTTTTCTACTTCTCAGGTAGTCAAACCTGCCAGATTTATACTGATCGCTGAAGGTAGCTTTGGGCCAAAGCAGTTGGCATTTCATGGGCACCCAAAGCAGAAGTACTTATTTCTCCTTGGTCCTTGAGGACCACCATTCTGAAATTACAGAAAACCTAGAGAAGAAATTGGCAAAGTTTCAGAAGGATAGGTGTAGGCAGAGTCTTCAGATTTGGGTAGGGAGAGAAAGCAATTACTTTCCCCGTATCTTCTTCCTCATATACAATTTTGCATTGTGTATGGAAATGACTTATGTCATAGATATATCCTTGGGCAAGAAATCTGCACATTTTCAGAAATGTAAGCCTATTGGCTAGGGAGTTTTATTTATTTATTTCGTTTTTATTCCACCCGACAGTCAAAGCTGTCTGGGTGGTTAACAAGTGTTATGATGAATGAAACCAGTTTAAAAAAAATTTTTTTTAAATTTTCTGCTCCATTGTGGGAGGGGTGGGTGATGGATGTTCTGCATAAAGTGGCAGAGGCCAAAGGTCATGGGCACCTGGCATTTTGCAAGCAAGCATCCAATGTGATACCCTCTGAGCTCTCATAGATGCCAACAAACATCTTTTAGTTTTCCTCCTTTTGGGAGAAAGAACAATGGAAGAGCACTGAACACTTGACCCATCCTGCTTCTGAGCAATATCCAGGTGTGACTAAATGCAGGTAGACTCACCAAGTGAGCAGGAATGGGGCCATTCAAGGTAGCCCCACCCCATCCTATTACATCACAGTGAAGCCACTCCCACGTTGAATCATGTGGAAGCTTTTGTGTCCATGAAAGCTTATGGAGAGCTTCGCTATGACCAACTAGGCATGTCCGATACTCCCATCTGAGGGAGCTGAAAACTTGGTGTGGAAAATCCAGTTTGGCCATGTGAATTTCATTTTGTCCCCCCCACTCCTGCCCTTTGGTCAACTTGATCTGTGAGTGAGTTGAACCAACAGCAGATTCTGTTTCGGGTTTATTTTTAATAGCAGCAATAAGTGCCATTTTTGTTAGGGGAGGGATCTTGAAATTTGCACAATAATATTGTATTTTTTCCAATATCCCCCCTTCATTTTTTTGAACTTATGAAAGCATGTACTCTGCTTTTGTGTGGAGGACTAGACTGAACTTTACTTGGCTTGGAGAGCTGGTGCAGTGCAGTGGTTAAAAAGTTGGATTAGAACCTGAGAAACCCGGGTCCAAATTTCCACTTGGCCAAAAGCTCACTGGGTGACTTGGGGTCACTGTCAGCCCTAACCAACCTCACAGGGGTTTTGCAAGGATAAAATAGAGGGAAGGAGGAGGATGCTGCATTGAGCTCCTTGAAAGCGAAGGACAGATAAATTTAACTAGCAAATAAACTAGTAAAGATGAACATGTGATGAACTGAAATCAGTATTAGTATATAATACTGAAGTGACTAAAAGATGCATCACTTTTACTGGTGATATTGAACTTCATTCCTAAAGCAAATGTGGCATTTCTGTAACAGAAACACACAGCCTTAGCAAAATATGTGGCAAGTGTATGAGATAATGTTAGTTGCTATTTTATTTTGTGCTGCTGGGTTGTTGTTGTTGTTTTGACTCTGTGAACTGCCCAGAAAGCCATTTTGGACTTATGGGCTATACAGAAATTAATCAATTAAATTGTGAAAACAATGCAAATTTAATTCATGAACAAAATAGCATGGCAGAAAGACCTTTGGGACATGAGCTGTATGATATATTTTCCCCATCTTTTATCCCAGTGATGTATTTGCTTTTGTCTCCTTTGCAGCAAAGAAGCGAAAATTGGCAGATGTAAGTAAGATGTGATTTATTAATTAATTTGAGTTATAAAAAGCAGGACTTCTGGGCAATTTACAGACCTGAAACAAGTTGTTGGTGGAGGGGAGGGAATTTTACAGCTCTGCGGTCTGTATGCACACCCAGGTTGTTCCCACAATGAATTCATGGTGTTGAAGCTCACCTGTAAAGCAGAGTTGCACAAACTGTGGCACTCCAAGTGTTGCCCCATGAGCCCCCAGGAGCCCCGGAGGGGGCTGTTGCTCACCCCACCTCACCGGCAAGCCTGGCTAGGGGTGGTGGAGACTGGCGTCCCCGGTCCTTGTACGCGTATACGGCTTTGGTGGTTTTTGGAAACGACCTCGTTAAAAGAGGCCCAGAGCCCTGCTTCCCTCTGAGTTGCCCAGGCTGTGTCTTCACTCCACCACTCTGGCCTGCAGCTGAAGGGATCCCCTGACTGACTGTTCTCAAGGAGGAAGAAAAAGAAAAAGAAAAAACTAGCCCACAAGGGAATAGGCTATGCTAATAACCCACTTCCGGTCACCTAGTTCTCTAAGCATAAGAAAGATTTTGTCTGGAGGACAGAGGTGGTGTAGGTGAGCCCACCTGTGGCCTCTGGGGCTGGAACCCCAAATGTTTAATTTGGAACCCCGAATCTCTGGGGCTCTCCCTGTCCCACCAGCCTGCTGTCCATGGATACTTGCTGAAATAAAGGTGCCAGGACTGCGCCATCTGACCCCCCCCAGGTTAGCTGGCCCATCTGTCCTTCACCTCCTGCTGCACCTCCCCACCCCCAGTAAATCTTCCTGCCTGAGTTTTTTTCTAAAATTAAATGCCCTCCCCCTCACCGTGCACACAGGGCTTGTCCTTAGGGAACAAGGTCCCTTAAAGACACATACCCACACAAGATAGAACATGTGCAAATTGGCACATGCAAATTTGTGTTTTTGTTTTTTTTGCCCTGTGTTCCTGAGCCCCAGGTCCTTTTGGTACCTAGCACCACCCTTCCTGGAAGTCATTTCTACCTTCTGCAACCCCATGTGCAGGCGAAAGAGCACAGCTGCGGTGAAAACGAGGTTTCAGCCTAGCTTTCTGAACTATGGCCAGAAATGGGGTTTTGTGTATGTGTGTGTGTGAGAGAGGGCGGGGAGGGGAGAGTGAGTGAGTGAGTGAGTGAGTGTACTAAATGTTTACCGGTGATGGCAAGGGGGTGAGTTGAAAACACATTCAAGGTTAAAAAAACCAAACCAAACCAAACCAAACCAAACCAAACCAAACCAAACCAAACCAAACCTAGAATTCAGCCAGTCCATCCAGGCTATTGACTGGCAGCCGTTATGGGAAGCACGACTCAGTTGTTAGCACAGGCTACTGGTTTTTTTTCTGGGCACAGTTCAGAGGGCTGGTTCTGAGCTATCATGCACGACAGGAGCTGGGATCTGGTTGCCCGGATGGCCACCACCTCCCATGTCAGTCAGCCGGGATTTTAAGATCCTTGAGAGAGGTCTTGTCTCTGGTGCCCCCCCACCCCTCAGAGGGCCATCAGTGGGGACATGAGAGGGGCAGCTCCGGGCTCTGGGACTCCTTGCACTGGAGACCCATCTTTGCTGTCCTTCTGCTGAAAGGTTCTTTTATTCAGACAGGTTTGTTGAGGTCTAACAGCACAGTCCAGTGCAGGTTTAGACAGCATAAAGTCCCACAGCTGCTGGGGGTTGTGAGATACTTCTTGCATCCCAACATGTATAGTTTTGTACCCTAAGCAAACCTGTGGGGGCTGCTTTGTATTACTAGATAAAAATCTAGATAATTCTAGATAATATAACTAGATTTATATTACTAGATAAAAATCAGGGTGTGAGGGGTGGCGGCGGCAGAGCTCGCTGCCAGTGCCCCTTGCTTGGGGCACAGGATGCACGCGAGCCTCCCAGGCCAGTGGCTCACGTGTCCCGAGGATGGGAGGGGCTGTCGATTTGTGCCTTCTCAATGCTTGCAGCCTGCCCAGGGAACAGCAGCTATTGGGCAGACCTGCAATATAATGGACAAACAAATCGGAAGAGAGAAGTGAAGAAAGGATGAGGAGGAATGTCTCCTGCAGGAAGGAAGTGCTCAGACCACACAGGGAGGCAACCCTGCAACCCTGGCAGGGGGATTCTGTCAGCTGCAACCCCCAGGAGTCAACGGGATTTGAGGAGTGGGGATAGCTAGGCTGCGGCCCTTCCCAGGCGGCTTCCAACGGACCCACACATTCTTCGGCTGCAAGCATTTTGCACTAACACACGGCACCTCTCGCTCCCTCCTTCTCTGTCTCCAGGTCCCAGGTGAAGCCGATTTGCATTATGCGGAATTGCAGAACCTGCCAGGCTCCAGCAGGGGGCAGTGTGATGGGGGCACCTGCCCTGCCCCGGCCCCCGTTCTGAACAGTGACTACGCCACGGTGGCAGAGCTGCAGGGTGCTGCCCCTGAGGACGGCAGCTGCACTCTCGAGCCGGAGGGTGATGAAGAGGGAGCCGAGGCACAGGAGGACCAGCCCTTGGGGGACCCGAGTGAGCTTTAATTGGACTGGAATGTGGGAGGCAGCAGCAGAAGCAGGAGGACTATGTTTGATGTGAACTACATGCTTATGTGCACTGCAATCGTGTCTCTAGCGGTTCCGTGATGGATCATTTGGTGCCAGTCATGTATATTTGCATGCATTTACCTAAATCACCCTTCCTCGACCCTGGTACCCTCCAAATGTGTTGAATGACAATCCCCAACATACCCAGCTAGCACAGCCACCAAGGATAATGGGAGCTATAGTCCAGCACATGTCTAGGGCACTAGGTTGGGGAAGGTGGTAATATAGCTTAGTGTCCTTTGCATAATTTATTCTGCTTCCATGATTGACATACTGAGGCAATTCCAATTGTAATTTTATTATTTTAGTTTTTAAAGGAAAGGGAGGGAATGGGGAATAGAGCCATTTCCAAGGTCACCTCCAGAGCTGTGAGTCTGATGTGATGGATTTGGGTACCTGGGTTAAATCTGCACACAGTCATGACATTCAATTTGGTGGCTTTGGTTAAATTGTCAGCATCAGATGAATCTATGCAGCAGGGCTGGTGGCACCGGTATCCATGCGGATCTGTATGCATTGCAGGCTTTGCCGTGAGCACTGCAGGAGCTATCCACTTTCCTCCATGGAGGGCTCCTATAAAGCTCAAAATAGAAGCTGCAATGGATCAGAAACCCCATGGACACAGGAGCTCCCCGCCTCCCCTGGCTGCTGGGAGGATAAAAGGAGATCGATGCCCATGCACGCTACTCTAAGCTCTTTGGAATAAAGGGTGGGATACAAATGCAATGATGTAAGTAGTAATCTTAAGGACTAGAAGTGTGTTCTTTTAAAAAGTCTCATGCTTTCTGTGCCCGGAAGAAGATTCTACATTTGTGCTATGACATATCAGCTCTCTTCCAGCATTTCTGCAAAAAAGGGACATTCTTGTGTTCCTGTAGCATCTTTATTCTCATACAGTATGTGCTTCTCCACCCCCAGTAAACATGGCTGAAAACCCTGTTGCCTGCTGTACACAATATTGATTGACGTCCACAACAGCATGTCTTATCACAGCTTCCTGAAGCGGGTTCCATCAAGAAAACCAGCAGTGCCTGTTGTTCTTCTAAAAATACGAACAGAGGAAGAGCCCTGTGGGATCAGAGCAAAGTACTTGGTGTGAGCCTGCCCGTTGGGTTCTCCTGTTGGCGAGGCTTTCATTGTGGAGTTCTCGCATTGGCAGGAGGTTGGGCCAGAGGGCCTGCAAGGGGATCCTCTGTCTCTGTTGTTGTTAGTCATGAAGTCGTCGACCCATCGCGACCCCATGGACAGCATTCCTCCAGGCTCTCCTCTCCTCCACCATCCCTCAGAGTCCACCCAAGCTCACACCCATCTAGCCAGCTTATCCTCTGCCATCCCTTTCTCCTTTTGCCCATCTGTCTCTGGGATTGTATTATTTTCTGCCCAGATAAGAAGCCGGTGGGGGTGAGCAAAAGCAGCCCCACTGCACAAGCTCATGCATCGGGGGTAGCCCTCCAGGCATCTTGCCCTATGCCTCCAGCCCCAGCCACTCTGTGCTCAATTTGCATCCCCGATTTACCTGTTTGTCAATATTCCAAAGGTGTATCAGCCTCACATACATTTCCTAAAGCCCCCATGGAAGGGGCTGGATTCTAGTCCACAGCTCTTTCAAGAGTGACCCCCAAATCTCCCTTAGGATAATCTTAGGTCGGTGATTAGGAAGGCCTTGGCAATTATAGGCGGCCTAAAAATATATGCAAATATATGTAAATAAATTACTATTTGCAGTGGTGGGTTTTCTCAGACAGGTAGGAGGAGGTGGGGGAATGGTGACAAACAGGTTCTTTTTTTTAATCTCCCCCATGAGCTGATTTGGGGAGGCAGGAGGGAAAACTCCCAGAAACAGGTAGCGTTGTGCATACTGGAAGAAAAAGATGAGTAGATGCATCCAAGGTAACTGGCCAGCAATGAGCCGCAGTCATTTTCTGGAGATGCTTGCTCATCTCTTTCCTTTCCTCCCCTCCTCCCTCCCGCATTGCATTTCATTTTAAGGATGTGCTTTCACTTCCTGTTGCTTCCTCTGCAGAGGAGGAAGTTTTAAAAAGAAGAAACGAGTTTGTTATTTTCCCTTCCCATTGGCCACTTGTTATGCTCCCCATACCATAAAGGAAGGATGAGAAACCTCAGGCATGCAGGTCAAACCTGGAGCCTGGCAGGTTCTTCAGATGGCCGCATCCCCTTTCTGTGCCCCCAGTCCTTCAATAGGTTCCTGGCTTCTCTGCCATTTCCCTCTCATTCTAAAAAGATTGAAATGCCTCCCCTGAGGCTCAGCTCTGGGCAGTAAGAGCTTTACACTGAAAGATGCAGCTCTTTGTAATATTTTTCCTTCTGCCTGTTCTGCCCTCAGCCCTGCCTGAACTGATTCCTAGAGTAAATTAAGCTCACAAGCTAGAAGAAGTTCTTTGCTTGAAATCAGTCATTGACCAGAAGGCAATGACAGCCTTCTCCTCCGTGACTTTGGCCGATCCCCTTCTAAAGTCATCTAAATTGGAGGCCATCAGCACAAACTGCAGAAGTGCATCTAATAGTTGGACTATGTGGTCTGTGAAGAAGCCCTTCCTTTGATCTGTCCCGAATCTGTCCATGAACCAATCAGCTTCATGGAATGACCCCTTTGGGTTCTAGTCCTATGGGAAAGAGAGAAAAATTTCTCCCTCTCCACATTCTCCAGGTAATTACGCACACCTCGAGTGTGTCTCTCCTTACGCACCTTTATCCTAAGCGAGTTGCTGCAGCCCTTTGATAATTTTGGTTCCTCTACGTCTACACCAGCCTGAACAAGCAGGCCCATGCCAAGATCAAGCAGGGTCATGCTGAGGACTGAAATGGTCCTTCCCAGAAACTGTCCCTCTTCAGTTATTCAGAAGTGAGCCAAACCAAGAGGAAGTCCGTGAACCTTCACAGAGCCCTGGTTGTGCAACCAGCAACCTTCTTCCACAGCACAAGGAAAGGCTGCAAGTCATATGCCTGCAAGAGGGATGGTGCTTGCGCAGCATTTTTGCGGGTGGGTGCCTGGTGGGTGCCTGCATGAATGCTTGACACGCTAACCAGGAAGCTGGAGTCACAGCTGTGAGGAAGCAGGCCAGAGTCTGGGGAGCTGAGCCCAGGGAATCTGACAGTGCCCACCCCAAAAGAGTCCTCTCACAACCCTAGCCATGCTAACGGCATAAGACCATCCCGAAGCATCTCACTGGTCTTATAAAAGCTCCTGGGACTTCCCTTGGAATTCCTCCTCAAGCAGGTCCATGCCAGATCAGACCAAGGGTCCAGGCAGAACAGTGTTCTGCTCACAGTGGCCAACCAACTGCCCACAGGATCCCTCAAGCGCAACCGGCCTTCCTGCCCAAAGTCCCCTGCGATTGGTGTACATCCAACTCACTGCATTGCTGTGTACCAGGTTGCCCATCATGGTTGTGTTTTTTACGGGGGAAAACAGAGGTGGAAGATGCAGGGCAGCTCTTTCCTGTGTGACAGACACTGATCTCCATCATCTCCAGTTCTGGCCTGAGGAAATGATCCCGAGCTTGGAATTTCTCTTACCAGGCAAAGTTTCAGGGGTCAAAGATGGTGGTGGGGGAAGAGTGAGATGCTTCTTTGTGAGGAAGGGCCATCGCTCTGTGACAGAACTCAGACTTTGCTTAAGGATTCAATTTGGGTTGCTGCAAACGTTTTGGCTTGTATCTATCACCCCTGGGCATTTTGGCTGAGAATTGCAGCATCTGCAGGGACCTGGCTAGAAGAAACAGGTAATAAGCAGCAAGAAGAGTGTGCTGTTGCTTTCTTGGTAGACTATACTGGGGTAGATGGATGAACGTGCCTGACGTGATTGAAAGAAAGCTGCTTCTTGTGTAAACTGTGCTTTCAGCCCTGGGTGCAATACTCAACTTCTCCAGGACCCTCTACCCTGCGCTTACACGCACCTTGAAGTGTCTGAAGCAGGCCTGCCATTTGCTTTATTGTGCTATTATGGTGTAGATTGATTTTGGTTTCCCCTGTAACGTTAATTATAGGACAGGTGCCAACATGGTCTTCTTTTTGGTGCCAGTTGAAGACTTTCCTAGGGATTGGTTGGGAGGGGTTGGCATCAGTTGTTTATATTGGAGCTTTGTATTTGATTGTTAAGTGTTGATACCTGTTCCAAACACTTTCAAATGTTAGCATATTCAGGTTTTTATATTGTTTTATTTTGTGGAATTTTAGGGTCTTAATTTTCTGTGAAATGCCCAAAAAGCCTTTGGCTATTGGATAGTCTAGAAATGTAGCAAAGGAATAAATGAATGAATTCATGATTGTAGACTCTTGGACTTGTGTACGGGAGTCACTCTGAGGCTGTTTTTTGTGGCTGGAGAAAATGCACGAATTTAAAGCACCATCATCCACGAAATCTACCCATGCCACACCCCAAAAGCATCACCACTGCAGAACTACCATGCATTCAATAGCGACTTGTGCAGTTGGTGAGTTATCTGACATTGCAATACAGCAGGCTGTTCCTCCAAGAACTTGTCTGCCAAATGGCTTTGCGTACAAATTGTAAGAACTCCCAGCTGCTCTAGCCAGCGATTGGTGACCTTCAAGCCACACAAGACCCCCTCTCTGAGCAGAAGCAGACTTCCTGTGGTGGGTAACACCCCAAGAAGATGCTCAGACCATTAAAGTTTGTGGCTCCAGTCCGCAAAGCTAACTGCAGGAACCACTGCAGTATACGAAACAGACGGTGGTCTGCCTGTGGCTGGAACAAAGTCTGCTGTGGCTGGGCACTGTCCTTGGTCCTGCAGGATCTGCTAACATTCCTGCCTTTTGCTCCATTATGAATTTGCGGGAACTACTTTTCCAGGTGGACCTGTGAGGCAGGAGGATAAATTCCATCCAGCTCGAATGGCCATCTTGTCAGCATCCTTGCCCACAGAACAGGATGCAAGAGCTGTAACACTTTGTATAAGTTTTTTATACACGCTTATTTTTAGTGCGCACACAGCAATTTTTAAAAGGGGATTTTTCTTCTTTTTGCAAAGGTTGCAATAACGCTTTAGTCCTTCGGAAGGACTTACAAATGTGTGTTAGATCAGGGCTAAACCTAGCACCCATAATGCTTCAGTCCTGCACCTAGGACTCCCCAGAGGGCCCTATGCCCTAGCCAACTGCCCATCACATGGGAGCTTTCTCAGTTTGGTACAACCAACTCCCCACTCACCCCACAAGTCTGCAAAGCTTCACCTGCGGCCTTGGTACTGGCAGTAAGAGCAGTAAGCTAAAATAAGCTGGTCTTCTGGGCCGGCCCCTTCATGTCCTGCTCGGCCTGCCCTGGGAGGGTGGTCCTGAGGACTCTGCCGAAATTAAATCTCTCTCCAACAAGCCTGGGGAGAAAAACCGGCATATTTACGAAGCACCATGGCATACAAAACAAATAATTTGGGTCAGGCAGGACTCGAGGCGAGGCGAGGCCATTATGCACACCAACCCAACCGAAGCATGAATTTGTCCCAGCTAATTTTATTATTTTTGCAGTCAGTTAGGTTTCCATTTAAGGCAGGAGTTTATGCCTAGACTAAGCAGCTTTCTGGTGCAAATGGGAGGTGGGGGTCCATGGCAAGTGATTGCCCTTCCAAAGCTGTCGTGGTCCAAATTCCACCCCGCTGCACCCACTGAAAATCCCCCCGCCCGGGGCCCTCTGCTGGCTTTCACGACGACTGCTGCACCCAGCACGCTTCGGCACCGGGCAGAGCGATCGCTACCCTGACTGTGCACACAGCAGGGCGCTTAAAGGGTAAGTGACACAAATAACAATTTATTTCAGGAAGGTGTTCACTGTACATGGGGGAAAACTTCTCAACTCAAAATAACTTATTTAAAACTTATGTTCCAGACACAAATAGATCGAAGACACCGGGGTTTGATGAGAGATTCTTTTGGTTATGAAATGACTTGTTTTCCATTCATTTCCTTTTGCAGGATGGGGGTTAATGATGCTGCCCCCCTGAGAGAAGGTGGCTGCTTAGGGCTCTGGGGCTTTGCCAATGTTCTCCCCATATGCATTTGGTAGAAGCCTGCTCCTCCGTTGTTAGCCAAGCATGGTACATTGCTGGACTTAGAGCAGAGGGAGCTGGGCTCCAGCCCCTGCTTAATTCACAGGTCTTTAGGACTACAAAACTCCAGGCCCTGGGACGGGGGCAAAGCTGGTCTTCTTGCGGCCCCAAGCCCGCCCTCTGGAATGGCTGCACCCTTCCTAGTCCCCACCACCTTCCTTCCAACCAGACAGTAGTGTCTTGGCTTCTGTGCAGTGGTTTTTCCCCATTTGGAAAAGCTGCAATGCTTCTCCCTAAGGATCTGTGACTGGCAGTAGTCACATTAAGCTTTTTTGTATTCTGGGCTCGCTTGCACTTTGCTTTTGGCTCCACCTGCCACTGGAAGGCACCTCCCAGAAGCGTCTCCAAAGCAGCATTCGGCCCTCACAGTGAAAGACGATCCTCATCCCGGCAGTAGCCAGTTGTCTTCCATGTGACTCTCCGCTGAGCTGCCTCACCGCCACACGCAGACCCAGCTCTGTGCAGTTTGTGGGCAGTGGTGAGTCAAGGCTATTTGTAACCAGGAAGAAGCAGAACCTCCTCGCATACAGGAAGGGAACCTGTGACTCACCAGATGTGGACGGGCCACCAATTCTCACCAGCCCCAGTCAGCATGGCCTTTGGCCATGGACAGTGAGGGCAGCAGGTCTCATATCCTTTGGCGTCTACAGCTTCTCTCCTCTACCACCTCAGCTCTGAAACCAGTAAGCTACTTAGACCTGGAAATCTTTACAAAGAACACCCAGTATTGCATAACTAGCAGCAGCTGACTGCTTAAAGGTGCTTCTCGGTGACCGGGTCCCAGCACACAGGTGAAATCTGCACAGACCTTCTCTCCCAGGTTCAGGAGAACCCGTTCTAAACTCAAGTCAGAAAGCTGTATCCCAATGGAGGTCCAACTTGCATTGCCAACCATGTTTCTCCTTGCACTTCTGAGCACAGAGCTGATGGCTGAGTGCAGCAACCCAGAGACAGAGGGATGCTGCACGTGTTCGGAAGCACCATGGACCCCCCACCAAGGCTTCCATTCACATGGCTATGTTTGAAGATCAAAGTGCATCATCCATACGGCCGCAGGCAACCCCACTACCATCCGGAGATATTAGAGCCATCTCTTCCAACCCACTGTGGATGTAATGACCAGACACACGCCGCCCTCTAGTGAAGTTTCTGAGCAATGGTGTTCCCGTAAAGTAAATATTTTGAGAGGGAAAATAACAAGCAGCATTTTTGAGAGCCTTCCAAGTTTGCAAAAAAATAAAAATAAACCCGGCCTGGGTTCATCGTGGGGCTAGGCAGGGACTGTGGGTGGCGGACTTGCTGTATGTGTTCTCTGTGTGGACAGCAGGGCTGCATGAGTTCCAATGGCTCGATGGAGACGGGCATTTCTGGAGCCCTCGTTCCCAGTCGAGAGGCAGCAGACTTCCTGACTGGTTCCTGGAAGTGGGGCTTGGCCCCACTAGTCCAGGTGGCAGCACCATGCAGCTGAAGGGTCTCACCAACATGGTGCCTTCCATACGGTTTGGATTGTAACTTCCTTAGTCCCAGCCAGTATGACCAATGGTCAGGGCTGCTGGGAGTTGCAGTCTAAAACATCTGGAGACACCCAGCTGGGGACAGATGCCTCAGATCCATGGTTCCCATCACAGCGTCACTGCCACAGGTTTGAAAATGCATGGAAGGCTGAGCTTTGCATTGGGCAGGGGGACTTTTCCTGGTACAGCCCCTCTCAGAATGACAGATCCACAATGTGTGGATGGAGTCCATCCACAGCACCAAAAGCCATGTCTGCCCAAAGAGAACAGAGGGAAAGGGGTTGAGGGACCACATCTCAGGGCTGGAGAATCTGCTTTGCCAGCAGAAGACCTGGCTCCTTTCCTGGCCACCTTAGGCTCCGGGGATGGGAATGACCCCTTCTTGAAATGCAGGAGAGATGCTGCTAGTCAGAGGATGTAACACTGGACTAGATGGAAAAGTAGGCTCACCTGTGGCCAACCTCACACTTGGGAAGCCTTAGGTCTAGTGCTCTCCAGAGGGCCCCTTCTACACCAGTGCTCTCCACAGCCCACCCAGTGGTGATGCCACCCAGAGCTGGCCGCCAGAACAAGTTTTGTTAACGGTAGTCCCATGAAGACCCTGCGAACTGCTCAGGTTGACCCATGGTGATGCCAGGCCTGAACTGAACTGGGATAAGGCAGCCTCCGCTGTTATCTTAAATGCACAGAACATGCCTAGCTTGGTCAGTGTGATTCCAGAATTCCATTTTTTTCATACCAGTCCACAAAAATGTGGCCATGCCAAACGGACAAAGCTCCGACTTTCTGTGATCTTTTTTATCCACAAAAACAAAACTTGTGTGTGCACGCAGGCGTGTGTGGTTGTGAGACAAGTCCGTTGTCTTGCCAACACTGGTCATTAGACTCCTTGAACCAGGTCGGCCCCTCTCTCTCACTCCTTCTTGGCTGTACACATCCTGAGCAGTCTGGCAAGGGAATCCTAGTCCGGAGAAGGGCTTCTCTTCTCTTAGGCCGACCCAACTGCACAAAGAAGGCCAAACGTGGCCGGTTTATACAGGCCCATTTTTCTGCCGTCCATTAGGCTGTACCAGGGATTGGTAAACGATGGAACGAAGAAACCTGGGATAAGAGTCCTTCTCCATGAGACCAAAGATCCGTTTCTGGGCCTGTTCAAAGCATGAGCGAGTGGGAAGCAAAATATTCCGGTTGGTGACATCTCTGGTCTGGGAATCCAGGTTCACCTGCAACATGGGAAGTGCAGCAGCAGTCATTAATACGGCATTAAGCAGAGGGCTACTGAGATCTGTCCTGGGCCTGGCACAATGCAACAAACCTTGTTTATGTAATAGCAGAAAAGAATCTGAGCTCTGGAGGCAAAAGCCTTGGGCAGGATTTAGAAGCACGGTGTGCACTTAAGGGGTAAGTACTGCAAGAACAGGGAGTCAGTAAATGGCACTTAACTCCAGATTAACCCTTCGGGTAACTAACATGTGCAGCAGGTGTAGACAGTCAGCTGGATGTAGGCTTGGGCAAGCCGGCTGGCTGAGCTCCAGTCAGTTTGCCGCTCCAGCATATGGTAGATTATCGAGAGAGCTAAAAGTGGTACACCATGAGCATTATTCTGCACGGTGTTTACACTGCTCCTCTGCAGTTTCTGCTAAACAGGTTTGGTAGATATTTGTGACTCTTAATGTGCCCCTTCCCCCCCGCCACAAACTTGTTTGACAAGAGGTCACGGAGGGCCAGTGTGGACAACCATGTCCCTGCCATATCACCTTCCACTTGCAGTCACCGTCACCCTCCTGCTGCAGCTTCAAACAGGGAGGGGAACTGCCCGAAACACAAGCATGTTTTCCCTGCAGTCCTCCGCCCGAGAGGCAGCAAGCTGTCCCAGGGATTTCAGGCTTAGCCAGACAAAAGTGCTCCGCTGATCCTGGCAGAGTAGGAGGAGGCCGAGAGGAATACAGCACCTCTTGCCAGTACGGCAGAGACTTTTTCCTTTAGGTCCATGAATACAGCAGAGCAGTGGGGCCAAGGGTTTCCTAAAGTAAAACCCTTTTTATTTACCCGACATTTTAATATTTAATTTTTTAACTACTTTTATTCTCATGCTTAGCCACATTCTATCCTATTTATTGCATTCTACCTTTTTATTGCTTTATGTGGATTGTACTTTTTCTGTTTGTTTAATTACTATTTGTTGGATTTTGTTATAAGCCGTCCTGAGATGCTGTCAAGGACGGGGTAGAAATGCGGTACATAAATAAATAAATAAAATGCTGTTTCCTTTCACTTGCCCATTAATTGCTGACTCCCCCCACCCCTTCTCCTGGATTTCAGTTTAACTGGGAGAAGGTCTAAAGTGGGTTCAAGCTTGAAGCAGGAGTACCTGTTCTGTGCCGTATCATTCAGTTCACAGGCATCTACTCTGCTCTCTGCCTTACTGAAGTACAAATGGATCCTGAGGAAAACACGCCTACAGAAATGTTATCTTGATGGATCGTATGCATGATTACATCAAGATTCATTCTGTTCAGCGTTTGGAATGACGTGTGGGCATCTGCGCCTGGAAATTGGTAAAAACTCCATGCAAGAAGGACTCCCATTAGCTGGATAAGTGCACTGAGCTGGCTTCATCTGAAGTGTTTAATGAAAACACAGCCCCCTGTGTGCACTGGTAACACAGAGGGGGTGACAAACACGAAGGAACGGAAAGCCACGGGAAACGGCACAGGCCCAGAAGGAAATTTGCTGATGCACATCAAATAAGGAAACCGAACAGCTGAGAATTCGTAATGTGTCAGTCCCATCTCAGAAACAAGACTGGTTAACTCATCCTTCATCCTGCAGTTACTTTTCTACTTCCAGCTCAAATTTTGTTGCATAATTTACCCCGAAGGACACCTACAATCTGGTCTTTTTTTAGGACATGGAAAGGTAATAAAAATACCCCAAAATTTCATTCACCTGCCTTTTAATGCTTTCCTTGTATAAACTAAATATGGCCTAGGAGAAAAGGAACCCCCCAAATCTGCATAAGAAGAGACCTCTGGGGTACTGCTTTATCTCAACATTTGGGGCACAAAATGAGGATGATTATGGGCAATCTTCATCTATCTTGAATGCCTAACTGAGGAGGAAACTGCCGCATCAAAACCCAAGCCAAGCCAAGCCAAGCCAAGCCAAGCCAACCAAACCTGACATCCCCTGGGGAAATGGCCCACTTATGCTGCCTGTAAGTTGATGGGCCAAAACATAGTAATTCCAATTATACCTTGGGCAGGAAAGATTCAGTTTAAAATTACCTACATGTGGGAAACATTCAACCAAACAGTGTGATGCAGTTGTCAGGGTGCTGGACTGGGACCCTGAAGGTATGGAATGGGCTTCCATGGGAGGTGGTTGAGGCCCCATGGACATGCACATGGTAGGCGTGTCATGAGCGGAGCCGGGGGTCAGACTAGATGGCCTGGGAGGTCCCTTCTGACTTGCTCTGTTTCTGTGTTTCTAATCTGGGTTCTAGTCTCCACCCATGAAGCCCATTGGGTGAGCCTGGGCTAGTTATGGACTCGCAGCCCAACCTACCTCACAGGGTTGTTGTTGTGAGGGGGGTTCTGAATGGTGGGACATGAATCTAGTGCAGCCTTAATAAAAACAATGATCTTTTATGGACGATTAAGCCTCAGAGTAATTTTTGTTTCTGGGATATAAGAGGAATTCAGAAACAATGAAGGGCAATTGCTTTTTAAAAAATGTGATGAAAAATTCAGGTAAGGAGGTTTTTGGAAGCATCCTTAGGATTTCCCTACCTCGTTGGGGGCCTGGATGGTGATGTACTGGTCATAGATTTTTCTGGCATTATCCTGGAGTTTGTCACAGCCTTGGAGTTTCCGATAATCTTCACAAGCCACCCAAAAGTCCAGGTTCTCTTCACTGAATTCTGACTCCAAGAAAGAGTGAAAGGCAGAACGGCCATCTAAAGATGAGACAAACAGACCAAATGTTTCTACTGAGCTCATTTTGTTTTGTGGTAAGAACCGTACAAGTTCTGAAATTCCCCATTCCCAAAACCAATATATCTCATATTTGGAATGCTTTGACAAGGAAGAGGGGGAGCACCGTAAGTCACAGAGAGTTTTCTAAGTATTTCTCTACAGCCACGAGGACTAGAAGCATGAAAAGAAAGTGGGAAACACAAGCAAACTAGAATCTCCTCCATGGATTATTTTGAGAAAGAATTTCTGCTAGATTTAATGGTGTTTACTTCCAGGTAAGTGTGCATAGGATTGCTAAATATTCTATATACCTGTTAACTTTTGAAGACTGAACTGTGGATAGAAGTTACATTTCAGCCTGTCAAAAAGCTGAACTGTTGATTCCACTTATGAAGCACCAAGGGGATAGCGCAAGAATAAGATACGGAATGAGTTTGTGCCATCAGGGAAGGAAAGGAAGCCATGGAAGCACCTTTCCTGCTCAGCATGCAAGCTGATTGCACCCTTCCATAGTCCCCTGAGCTGTCCATGGGTTGCAGGCCATCTGAAACCAGCAAAGGGCCCCCTGGGGGGGGCGGCAATGTTCTCGAAACCACCCTGAAAGCCTAGCACAAGCCAGAAGTTGTGGGGTGGTGAGGAAGCTACCACTCTTGCCCACCTCCTCAGGTCTGGACAGTGCGGCCACCCAGGCAAATTGCTGCTCGTTCAGGCAACGAGGCAGCGCACAGCTGACTCACCAACGTTGTGGAAGCCACTGTGGTCACTGTTTCTTTTCCTTCATCAATCATGTGAACCGCACCGCCGACATCTCATCACATGATATAGATCTGTATGCCTGACCTTTTTCCAATCGGGGAACGCATTTTGAATTAGAGAGCATTTGTGTGGGTTTGCACCACTGAAACAAAGGTGGGGAGAAAGGTTCTAGGAAAAGGGAGGGAGGGAGGGAAGAAGGCAGGGGGAAAAAAAGGCAACAGCCACTTACATGGATGAAGTAACAGCTTTTCCAAAGATTCAGCCCATTCCTGGGCCTCCTCAGGAGTTGGCCTGCCGGCAAGAAAGAAGCAGAAGAGGCTGACAATGGCTGTGGGGCTGACAGCTGACCTTCTACTACAGTGTCTCTTACAAGCTGCCCCCCAAAAAGGAGGGTGATTTCAACAGATGTTGTGCTATGGCACAGTCCTCTGGCCTCCCAACATTGCCTGGGTTACCCCAGGATTATTTAGTTCCCACTCTGAGGTCCTGCGACTTTGGCCTTCGCATGCCCTTGTGTTCTGTATGTAAGGTTTATGTGCACAGAGGGTGGAGGAGATTGGATCACACCCTAACTTAATTTATGTGCATAGAAACAATTTAGGCTCAATTACTGCAACTTAAATGGAATTATAATACAGAGTAACATGATGAGGTCATCGCGGTGCTGTTCGGCTGGTTGCCAGAAGCCATCCATGGAAGGCCCCTTTTTGCTGTCTCTTCTCAGGGTTTAAACTGTGCTCGGCCTGCCCAGGTGCTCGAACAGAGGCCTGTCCTCTGTAAAGGCAGGCATGTGGCCGCTCTGCCTTGCACAAAGGCCTCCTCTGCACAGCATGTGGCCTCCCTGGAATGTGAGAATGTTAAACCTTTTCTTCTTAAGAGGTCAGTGGTCCATTTCAATTGCCACACAATTTACAAGGCAAGCCTCTTTCAACATGGCTGGTGCAACCACAACAGGGGCGAGAGGTTGCTTGGGATCTGTGGGAAGATCACTGGGCGATATGCAGATATCTGCAAAGATTTCAAATGTTTATTTTTCTTACTGTTGGCAACAACCATGATTTAATGACTTGATTTACAATCCACCCTTCCTCACAAAGAACCCAGGGAGGTTAATAATCTATAGAAAACACAACACCACAGCAACATTAAACTCATCGCTCTAAAATCACAAAATAAAGAATAAAATACAACAAAGTCATCAACACACTCACTCATGCAAAAACAAATAAAGGCATTTTTTATACCTTCAAAGCTTTTGCCTTTAACTGGTGTTAAATGAATCTTTTAGTAGGACCGAAATGACAGTAGCCTCAGGGATGGCCAAATCTTGATCAGAAGGGAGTCCCACAGCGAGGGTGCCACCACCAAAAAGACTCCAATGCGGCTGCCTCACAGGCCACTTTTCTCAAGGCACCTCAAACAAAACCTCACCAGGTAATCTGAAACCCTGGCCCGGGAAAAGCAATTCTTCATCTGCCTAGTTCCTGAGCCTTGACTCCTTGCACACGGACTCTCCCCTGCTGAAACGGAGAAAGCTGTGGTGGTCTGTGATGTGCATTAGCCAGGAGTGGATTTCGCTGTGGAAGCACAGTGTGGTCCAGTTATGGGACCGTAAACAAGTGCCTGTGCTCAGAACCCACTAATGTGAAGCGCCTGCCCTTTGCATCAGGCTCTGGTCGGTGGATCATGGGCTTCTAGGCAAAGGCACAAGGAAATAACACAAACCTCCCCGAAATGGCAGAAATGCAGCCGCCCCACCTCTCCAAGCAATGGGAAATTTCAGGGGCAGCCTTCCCTACCTGGCCCCCTGCAGAAGTGTTGGGTCGTAATTCCCATCATTCCCAGCCAGCACGTGCTGCGGGTGACTCCTTGGAAGGGGGCTTTCTTTGTTGCGGCACCCTGACTGCAGAATGAGCTTGCTGGGAGGCTTGCCTGGTGCCTCTGCTTTGATCTTTCTCGCACAAGCTGAAGACCTTACCATTTGCCCAGGCATTTTAGTTTTCCAGTTTCTCATTCATTCATTCATTCATTCATTCATTCATTCATTCAATTTCTGTACCACCCAGCAACCAAAGCTCTTTGGGTAAATCACAACAACACATGAACAATAAAAGACATCCTATTAAAACATATTAAAAATCATAAGAAAGCTACAATACAAAAATTACAACCAAATTTAAAACAGGTGTATCTGGGACTGTAAGCTGCTACTGGATTGTGTACATCTTTGCTCTGCTGTTAGGCCTGACTTTGGTTTTCACTGCTATTTTATATCATAGTTGTAACATGCTGTATGTTTAATGCGGTTAATGCTTGTGAACCAAGCACCTCTCAGGCTGTACAGAAATGCAATGATGGTGCCCCGCTGTATGAAATCTGCAGAGACATCTCCCAAGCTGCTGCCCTGCGCCCACCACATGGCTTTTGGCATTTTCCTTTCTACGCTCAGCTACAGAAACAGCATGGACAAGCCTCCTTCCCTGCAACGACAACCATTTGCCTCAAGCCCAGCCCCTGCAGGTCAATCCATCACCTTTTCAGGAGCACATCCGTGCCGAATGTTAAAGGAACATTAACCTCCTTCTCCTGTCAAATCTCAGGGTCAGATCAATCAGTCACGGCACTATCCTCGGTACAATAGCAATAGCGGATCCAAAGCACCCGCCCCCGCCGCCCACAAAGACAGCCTGGCTCCAGACCAGCTCTAAATGGCCTTATAGCTCTTCCTGGAAAAAGAGGGTAAATGGGCTGGTGAACAAGGAAGATTAAAAATTTACAACGCACAATGAGATCCATTGTTAGGTTATTACAAATGTATTTTTCCAACACCAAGCCATGTCTGCCTCCCGCATGCTAGATTTCAAAAGGTTATCATTTTGTGTCATTTCTGTTTGCAGTTCTGGCTGCTTGGGGCAGAACAACCGCTACGGGGTTGCTACTTCGGTGAGGTGACGAGCTCGTTTGGCTGCTTCTTCCCTTCCTCCTCATGCCTGCTGCTGCCTGCCTGCATGGCGGACAGAGGGCCTGGGAGCAAGGGGGCCGCGCCATCCGCTGCTCTTCCTTCGTGCCCCCACGGCTGTCTGGATCACAACAAGACACACAAGAAGGCTGTTATGGTGACGAGGGGAGGGCTCCGGTCACTGGACCCCCTTCTCGGGTTTTGGACCTTGGCAAGGGCATCACCACACCAGCTCCTGACATGCAAATCCTTAGTTATTGCAACACAAAAAGGCAAGATTTGCTTATTAACCTGAAGCTGCTGCTCCACTTCCAGTATGCCTTTATTTACACGAAGAAAGCAATTCCTCCAAACTCTTACGAAGGCAGGAGAATATTTCCTCAGCTTAGACAGGTTTCTATTTTTGTTTGTTTGCTCTCTTGCCTTTGCTTCCAAATACAGTAAACTATAACCTCTTTGTAAAGCCAGTTATTAATGAAGGGATCAAAACACTTCCAAAGAAGTCATCTTCACCACAGGCAAAGAATGCATTCCCTGTGCTGCTCTATGCTCTTCTTTGCCTTGGGACAGGACAGAACACAATGAGTGTCATCCCGCAGCTTGGCCAAAAGATCTCCGAGGGCGTCTCCGCGGCTAAAGTTCCAAACAAAATGTCCCTCAAGTTCTCCCATTTAGTTCCTGCTCTCACTGGTGTCTTAGTCTGACTTGCAAATGTACAGCTTGTCATAATTATTTATCCAGCAGAATATTCTGCTGGACTACTGGAGAAGCTCCAGTTCACATCAGTGGCTGCTGGCAAGTTCTCTTTTCTGTTGATCCCTCATCATTTGGGTGGCCAAACACACTTTGCCAAGAAAAGAAAAGAAAAGAAAAGAAAAGAAAAGAAAAGAAAAGGGGAGGGGAGGGGAGGGGAGGGGAAAGACGTCCATATTATTTCACTCTGCACACACACACAAAGACACACATCTAAAAATAAGACTATGGGTTGGATCCAGGATTGACCTCCTGCATCAGTAAGAGGTCCACTGAAGGAGAGCCTTTCAGCAGAGTTCTGGCATTCCTCCTGCCTGCACACCTCCCCACATCCCACCCAGCAGTTTCCCGCATCTCCGTGTGTAGCATTTTTAGGGGACTGGAAGGGTTGCCATGGAAGGAGTAGGTGAAGAAGCCCAATTCTGCCAGCCCCGTTGAGTCACCTTAAACCTGGATCCAGCCCAGATGTACTGCACTTTATGGGACGATTATGAAAATTTCCCTTCATCTGCCACTCACGATGGAGGCTGGCCTGATCCTGGCTCCATGTCTCCGCCTGCATTTTCTCTCCCACAGGCCAAAGAGGTCCAGGCTGTGGTGGGTCTCCCTCAGAGTCATGCCTAGCTTCTGCCACAGGGCTATTCTGCCTTCACCTCTGAGCCTAGCCAGCACCTTTTCTGGCAGCTTGCATAATTCTGGGTATTTTTCCAGGGTGAGCTCCAGGTGCCTCTACTCCCACACCACCGTTATCATGAGGCTCTAAAACACAAGACAATCCTTCACGATGCAGATCTGTACTGAAGCCTCCCAGTGCAACTCTAAATTGCTTTCTATCAAACTGAAAGGATAAGCCTCTGCTCCTGAAAAGAGAGCAGAACCCAAACTGGAAACTTCTTCTCAGCCCCTCTCTGTCAGCAACACTGCTGGTCCCACCCTCAGGGGGGCTGCCACCGGTGGATCACACGATCTACAGAGGCCTTCTCATGGGGCAGCTCATCTCCCGGACTGAGAACTGGGTCCCTCTCCTCTCTAAAGCCCTCCCATCTCCTGCCAAACAGGCCTGCTCTTGGGGTTGGCCAGGGGAACTCCAGGAGGCAACCCTGAAGGGCCCCCAGCTGTTTCTGTCCCTGCTTGCTCCTCCAGTTGGGGAGCGGGTGACGCTCCTTCTTGGGTAGTCTGCCAAGAGCGAGTGCTTGGGGTCCCCACACGATGGCCCTTCCGCCAAACGTACGTACGAGCCATCCTGCCCAGCCAGTTCACATCCCTCTTTGCCCAGCCTGCAAAAGGACCCTTCACAGTCATGGGAAGCACATGAGCATTCCTATGGTTTATTTGTTCAAGGATAGGCTGGACATGTACATGGTGGGCATGTCATGAGTGGAGCTGGGTAGAACCTGGGGTCAGACTAGATGGCCCAGGAGACCCCTTCTGACTTTCTCTGTTTCTATGGTAAAATGGCAGGTTTTAATCAGTTCACTGCTCTAAGCAAAACACCATAGAAAACCCCAACCCATTTGCAGTAATCAGACAGCAAACCCATCACACAAATACACACACAGTTATTCTTATTAGAACAAGTCTTAGAGCGAAATTACCTTAGAGAGTGCATGTCCTGATTTCCTGAGCTCCATAGCCTTAGGAAGTTTCTTTTATACCTCTTGCTTTAAAATAATAGAGAGATATCCTTTTTTAAAAAAATCAGATGTAAGGAAGTAGGTGAGGCCAACTGTATACAAACTTGCATATGAAAACCTAAAATCTGCAAGCAAGTCATGGGGGTGGACGTGAGCTGGAGCTGAGAAAGCCATTCCCCACTTCTCTGCTGCTTACCCAATCGTACGGAGAAGTGTGATAATCCTGCAGCATTTAAACAGCGCACACATTCTCTCGGCCACGTCTACAGTGACCCTGTAAGGCAGGGGTGTCCAACCTTTTCGCTTTTCTGGGCCACATTGGAAGAAAAAAAAATGTCTTGGGCCGCACATTAAATGCACAAACACTAACCAAAGCTGATAAGCAACCAAAAAAAAAGTCTGTGCATAATTTTAACGATATCTTCCACCACAGATAAGCAAAAAAGTCCTCCCATAATTCTAATTATTGCTTGGAAGATAACACACTGGAAGCCGCACACAGCTGTAAAACTGCAGCCATGCATGTGTACACATAGTGAGAGCATAGGTACGTTTATTTTACGTGACACTGCAACACGACATTGTCGTCTACAAAGTACACACTGGAGAACCGCGCGATCGAGTTGCAAAAGTTTTGCAAAACATCTCACAGTGTTTTAAGAAAGTGTACGATTTTGTGCTGGGCCGCACTCATCGCCATCCTGGCTGCATCCTGCACGGTGCCCCAGGCTGTGGACTGGACACCCCTGCTGCAAGGCATGCGATGCCTGCTCCAGGTATGGGAGAGCTCCTGGGCAAGACGCCCTCACTGGGCCGTTCCTCAGCCTCCCGTCTCACCACACCGTCACCCGCCGCTGCGCCTCCCCCTCCCCTCGCTTCCTTGCCGTGGCAGTGGCAGGTGGCGGCAGCAGCTATTGCTTCTTCTTCACACCAGCCCTCCTGGGGAGGCCACAGCATCAAGCAGAGCTGCAGTCGTTCAAAGGAAGAGCAGCTCCAGGGAACGTCTGTCTCTGAGCCTACGGTGGGATGGGCCCTTGGCAGGCCCCAACCCTGGGTGCTGGCCCTGAAGCCGGGCTGGGATTAATGGTTTCCATACCACGAAGGGCAGTGGGGGGGTGCTAAAGAGAGCAATGTGCCCGCAACTACTTGGCAAACCCCCATGTACGAAAAGTCCATATGGGCATTTAGCAATTATGGCTTTGCACCCAGCTGCCGAACTCCACTCACCGGCGGTGCTTTTGCCTCTGTCGTGTCTGTTGGCTGCTGTCACATTCTGATCCCAAGTCGGACTCCACACTTGATGCCAGAGACTGAAAGACAGAAACAAGACTCTGAGCTCTGCAATCCCCCTCTCTTCTCCTAACTGGCCCAGGAGTCCGAGATCCTGCCAGGGCTGTTCCCACAGGGCAAGGAATCCAGACGCCCACGGCATTCATCTGAATTTAGGGCCACATGTAAAAACAGGCATTTAGCGCATGTCCAGGGACTGAAAGTCTTGGAAGAGAAAAATGCACCCTTTGTAATGATTGCACAGGGTAATCTCTCCTCCGTAATAACCACACAAATAGCTGCTTTTGTTAATAAACAACAATGCATAGGCAGGGACAACCTGCAGGCTTGTGCGAGCTGCTTTTCTTTATAACCAGGCCTCCATCAAGCCAGAACTTTGCCTAGGAGCAAACATCGTGATGAGCCTGAGGCTGTTACACTTCGCACACATCATGAGACGGCAAGATCCCCTGGGAACGTTGAAGGCAAAGAAAAGGAAAAGAGACTAGGACATGGACTGTTTCCATAAAGGAAGTTGCAGCCTTGCTTTTAGAATTGCTGAGCAGGACTGTCGGGGGGGGGGGGGCGTCATTCATAGGGTCACCCTAAGTCGGAGACAACTTGATGGCACATAGCAAGAAGACCAGAGTCCTGTGGGCCACCAACTGGAGTGGGAGGTGGTAAAGCAGATGAAAAATGGAATGAATTATCTACTGTGCTCTTGGGGTCCTGCAGCAACTGGAGGGGGCCCTTGTCATTTGGCCCCTGCTCAGGTGTGGGTTCTCACCGGGTTCCTAGCTGTGCTTACCCTCGGCACCGGCCTTGGGTATCCTTTCTGGAATCTGCTCTTTGAAGCAGGCTTGGCCTTCCCCTGGGCAGGTGAGGCAGCTCTCCTTAAAGAGCAGTTTGAGGAGGATACCGTGAAATGGCCACAATTCCCAGGTGTGGCTGTACAGCTGTGGGGAGACTGAGCTTGGACTTTGTACCTCAGGCAGCAACAGTGGCAAAGCATAACAACTGCTTTGCATGGTTTCATGGCAGGACTGGCTGGAAGGGCTCGTACCTCAAATGGCACCACGTATGAAGTAACTGGTGGAAACCAACCAGGACAGAGCGCCATGGAGTTCTAGAGGAAGAGCGGCTCTTCTAAGCACACTGTGCTCCTGTTCTGCCGACTCTGCCTTTTGTCTAGGAGCCAGAAGCCCAAGGCTACGTGTCCCGCAAGTTTTTTTCATTCCGTGAGCAGACCAGAAAGGCGGCATGTCCTTCACTGAGCAGGGATGGCCAGAATGTAGATCAGCAGGTGGTTCATAGTCCCTGCATTGCTGATCACTGGCCATGCCAGCAGAGGTTTCTTATAGCTGAAGTCTGGAACATCTAAACTCTGCTGTCCATTGACACAGAGAACCCAAGGTTCCTTCGAATTATCTGAAAAAGAGGGATTTCTCCCCCGCTCCAGTGAGCAGCCCTGTCCTCTATAGTTGGAATCATGGAAGGTACTGAAGAAATCAAGCCTATGATGTGACACACTCGCTCTTGGATGCACACCTTAACATGGTGACAGGGGTTGAAAGTGTCCAAGATGCCAAGAGCAATGCTGCCATGAGACCTCTCTCTCTCACTAGGCTGGTCTCCTAGCCAGGCCACCCAAGGCAGAACGGCTGACGTGGAGAGACCAGACCAAGAGGCATCCTTCCTCCTCCGCAGGAATGGTCCCATCAGCAGAAGTGAATGGACATCTCTAGTGGTGATGGGGCAGAGAAACTCCCGAAGGGCAGCTCCTGGGCAACTGTGATGGTTCAAGGTGTTACTGGCAGAGGATCTTTCCCAGACAAGGGCAGCAATGTCGACGCTAATGCTAGCCAGTGTTAGGCGGAAGAAGGCCATGGTGCACCACATTTGAATATTTCTTACCTCGAAAACCCTATGATAAAGCCATTCACAACGAAACAAGGAAGGCCCTCAACCAGCTGCTAGGGAAGAGCAAAGGACAAGCATGAAGAGCGCTGCCACTAATGGCACAAGTTAGAGCAAAGGTGAAAGGAAATCCAGTGGCTGACATGCAAAGCAAGAAAAGGAATGTCTGATGCTGCATAACATGTACAATGGGAGCACGGAACGTGAGAAATATGAAACAAGGCAAACTGGAAGCCATAAAGCACGAAATGGAACAACTAAGCACTGCAGTGCTTAGAGTGAGCAAACTAAAGTAGACTCAAATGGGAGATTTTCAGTTAGACGAACTGCAAATGTTTCAATCGGGCAAACACAAAGTGTTTTAGGCAGGAAATGAGAAACTCAGAAGAAATGGAATGGCTCTAATATTGAGGCAAGATGTAGCACAGGCAGTAAGGGTCTATCAGGCAAAGTCTGACTGAAACTTATCTATCCGAATTCTTGGAAAATCTATCCACATAACCTTCATTCAAGTCTATGCTCCAACAATAGATTCTGAAGAAGAAATCAATATTTGGATGCAAGTGTCCAAGAAGAAATTGATAACACACCAAAACAAGACATGCTAATAATCATAGGTGATTGGAACACAAAAGTAGGAAAGAAAGCAGAATCCAATGCTGTGGAAGAATTTGGCCTGGGATAAGAGACAAACCAGGAGAATGACTCACAGAACTCCATGAGTCAAGAATTCCATGAAGTCAAGAATCTGTTTATCACACAAACTTACTTCAAGCAAGCAATTAGACAAGTGTACACATGGGCATCACCAGCTGACCAAGAAAATCAGACTGGATAATTGGAACTATAGGATGGAGAAGTGTATTCTCCCTGCTAAAACAAGATCAGGAGCAGATTGTGGTAGCGACCATCAAATAATAATATAAAAAATCAGAGTAAAGCTGAAAGAGATCACTAACAGAAGTACAGTTCCAAAATGCATTTAAATAACATTCCTGAGAAATTTAAAGTCCACATGAAGAACAGATGTGTATTACTGAACTCATTTGTCCATGGACCAGAAGAATTGTGGACTGAAACCAGAGACATTATTGGGGGTGAATGCCAAAAGACAATTCCTGTAGCAACAGGACAGAAAAAAGCCTAGAGGGATGACAGAAGAAACTCTCACAACTGCTAGGATAAAAAGCAAATAGTGAGAGAAATAGTCAGAATTCTGAATGCAAGTTTTCCCCAACTATGATGAAAAGTCAAAAAGAACTATTACAATGGCAGGTGCAAAAAAAATAAAAGAGAGATGCAAAAGAGGAAAAACAAAAGACCTCCTGTAGAAGAGACAAGATCTCAAAGGGAAATTCAAACCTAGATTAGGAATGCTGAAAAATCAAGAATGGAACATATTATCTGACCAGGGAAAAATAAAAAGAAGGTGGAGACAATATCTGGAACAACTGTATAGAAGGGATAATAAGAAAACAGACTCCTTCAAAGAGGAACTGTATGAGAAAGACCCTACAATACTCGAAAGTAAAGTGGAAGTTGCTCTGAAAACACTTGGAAGGGATAAAGCATCTGAAGTAGGGAGGGTACCAATGGAGCTATTCTAAGCCATGGTTTATATAAGGCAGACTTTGTAATCCAACAACAAACCAGAGGTTCTGTGATTTGTACCTTGTTAACAAACCATGGTTTGTTTGAAGGAGGGGTGCATACACAACAAGCCAGGTTTTAACAAATTGCCCCATGGTTTATAGTATTACAATCAACTAGGTAGGCATAGGGATTGGGGGTGGGGTGGGAGAGGCAGGTGATGAATTTGTTTGATCTGCATTTTCATACGAAGTGCTCTTATTCACACTTTCCAAAGTAATAGGCAAGCCAGAAATTAATTATTCTTTGTCTTTTTCATTTTTCCAAATTGTGCAATTCAATTATCAGCTAAAATGCATACTTTGAGGAAATTAATGTAAAAAAGATATATATTAGGGGCAAAAATATGGCTATAAGAGGAAATTATGTAGGAAAACATGTACATGTTTTAAAATAAAAATCTGCAAGCTTGATGCAAAAATGAGATGGGACAAATCCGTTCTCGAGAACAGCATAAGCCTTATATAAAGCAGAAGGGACACCATCCAACCATCTCCACGACTAAACACACATCTATCCTCAGAGAAAGTAGCTTCCTAAATCCTCTAGTAGTCTCTGCTTCCACTGCAGGGAACCCAGGAGTCCTGGCTCCCAGGCCCTCTGCCATAACCCTTCCTTGATAATTAATTATCAGCTTTCTATTTAGCCTTGGGATACATTTTTCATTACAGGAAATTCCAAAGATTAAAACCATTGGGAACAAAGACACTAAAATATTTATATAAGCAAGCTATTAAAAAATATCATCTGGGCTCGCATTTCTCATGGAAGCGGGTGGGAGAATGGAGAGAAGAAGGAAATCAGTCGCAAAGGGCTGGAGATACAGGATTAGGGTGAGGAGACGCTGGGATATCCACTGACTTTACTGGAGCCTCCAAAGATATTCCGCAAGTGCTGCTTGGCGGCGGCGACCCTCCCTCTCAGGCGGCGCTCCTTCCGCAAAGACTTGGGGGACGGCAAACTCCACCCACTTCCTGTTTTGTCCACCACCTCTGTTTCTTCCTGGCACGGTGCCCCTTTTTGGTCCAAACGCCCCTCGCTGTGGCATCGCCACACCCCTCCAGGGTCCTGTAGTGGGGGCTGCGAGCAGCTGGTCGCTTCCGGAACCTCTAAGTGGATGCTTGGGGGACAGAGCTTCTCCGGGTTCTGCTCCTTGTGGTCATGGATAGGCCGTGACTCCTCGCAGCTCTGCTGGCGTTTCCGGAGGTTGCTGCGGTGCCAGGGCAGGAAGTCACAGTCCAGGAGGCAGCCTTCGGAGCCACATTTCTGGAGGGGGCTCAGCATCTGCGGGGGAAAAAGGAAAGTTTAGGGACCTGCAACCTGGCTGAAATCAAATTGGGTTGAATGTGGGGTACTCACCCACTGACTGTTTAGCAAGGAGCCAGAGGGGAGATCAGAAGAAACTGGGACCCAGGCAAACCGGAATTGTTTATGGTGGTTCCCCAGATGTTTTGGCTCAATACTCCCATTAGGCCTAACTGGCATGACCAGTGATGAGGGATGATGGGATCCATCAGCAAAAACATCTGGAAAGCCTTAGTGCACAAAGTGATTTTTTTTTTCTGGGGATGGATATTCTGCGTGGTTGAGCTTCCTTTAAGGTATGAAAGGCATAAGATAAGGGTCTGTTGCCACTATTGACTGGGCTGCCTGGATCCCCAAAAGTATCTGGATTTGGTCAAGACAGAAATGAGAATGGGACAGAAGTGACAGGGGTGTCAGAATGGGTGAGACAGAGACCTAAGTGGATGGAGCTGGGGGAACACTTTGAGATGGCGACTGGTTCAGAAAAATGAGAGGAAATGGGAGAAAGAAAGGAAAATAAAAACTGGACAGAAAGAGGAAGTGCTTATACAGTTTTCCCCAAACTGGACCTTTTAGAGGAGTCTGTCTATGTTGCCCATAATGTTTTCAGACCTGTTTCTGAGAAATCTGCAGACTACGGCGTTGTAAAAACTACATTCATTCATTTATTTATTGCATGGCATATTGGAGCATTACCAAAACAAAACAAAACAAAACAGGACCTTGTCCCAGACTTACAATTTGTAGTGGAAAGAGAACAGAAGGCCAGCAGAGGCGTGAAGGTGAAACAAACAAACAAACAGAGGCAGAAAAAAAAGTTGTAATTTCACATGTTTTGAACTTCTGTTCCAAACATATTTGACCAGTTGACTGCGCTGGCATATTTATTTATTTTTATACCACCTCAAATATAAAAAGACCGCCAAAGCTCTCTGGGCAGTTAACGAAAGTTAAAAAAACCAAGACAGACATAAAGCAACGAGACCACAGCAGTTGCAACCAAATCAGCACAGAGGTATAGCAATGGCACAGGATAAAATGCAATATTAAAAACTGAAGTTTAAAAGTGAACTATTTGAATATTGGGCAAACAAAAAAGTTTTCAACTGGCACCAAAAATAGAGAGTAGGTCCCAGGCACACCTCTTTGGGGAACTCATTCCAGAGCTGGGGTGCCACAACTAAAAAGGCCCTTCTTCTGGGAGCCACCTTCCTTGCTTCCTTTGGAGGAGGCTCCCAGAGACAGATGCCTGAAGAGGACCTTAGGGGCAGGGTAGGTACATATGGGGCAACGCATTCCTTCAGATGACCTGGCCACTGGCTGTCAGGGTCTAGTACTAGCACTTTGAATTGGGCCTGGACTTCAACAGGCAGCTAATGGAGTTGGAAGAGGACTGGTATAATGTGTTTTTGTGGGCCCATTAACAATCTAGCTGCCCTGTTCTGGATCAGCTGTAGTCTCTGGGGCATTTTCAAAGGCAGCCCCACATTCAGCGCATTGCTGAAGTCCAAGCAAGGAGTTATCAGAACATGGATTACTGTAGCTAGGCTCTCCCTGCCCAGACAGAGTCATATACAAATTTCTGTCTTTCTGTCTTATTTATTTTAAAGCTTTTGTAGACCGTCCATCTACTGGCATCTCGGGACAGTTTACAACAAGCAACAGATAAAAATGGCACAGCATCTAGTCATTCAATAATATAAAACCATATTAAAATGATTAAACATTAAAATAACGGGAAAATAAAAAGGTTTCGCCTGGCAATGAAGAGAAAAAAGCGTTGGCACCAGGCGAACCTCTCTGGGGAGCATATTCCATAATTGGGGTGCCACCACAGAGAAGGCCCTCTTCCGGGTAACCACCCTCCTAATTTCTTTCAAGGAGGGCTCCTGAAGAAGGACCTCCACCTCAGATCTCAAGGGGTGGGGTGGGGGGAATATAGGGAAGCAGGCGTGCCTTCAGGTATCCAGGACCCAAGCCATTTAGGGCTTTATAGCTCATCACCAGCACCTTAAATTGGGCCCGAACTTCAACTGGCAGCCAGTGTAATTGGCAAAGGAATGGGGTTATATGTGAATACCTGCTGGTCTTTGTTAATATCATGGCAGCTTTATCCTGAGCCAACTGAAGTATCTGGACCATCTTCAAGGGCAGCACCATGTAGAGCGCATTACAATAATCCAGTCGGGAAGTTACCAGAGCATAGGTCACTGTTGCTAGTCACTGCTCATCCAGGTAAGGGTGCAGGTGATAGTTCAGCCACAGATGGAGGAAAGCGCTCCTTGCCACTGCTGCCACTTGAGACTCCAGGGACAGCTCTGGGTTGAGAAGCACTCCCAGACTGTGCACTCTGTCCTTTAGGGGGAGTGCAACCCTGTGCAGAACTGGGCTGATATCACTCACCTGGAAGGCTGAACCACCCACCAATAAGACCTCTGTCTTGTCTGGATTAAGCCTCAATTTATTGACCCTCATTCAGCCCTTTACCTCGGCCAGGCACAGGTTAAGGACAGCCACTGCCTCACCTGGACTAGATGTAAGAGAGAGGTAGAGCTGGCTGTGATCAGCCTACTGATGACTCTGCAGCCCAAACACCCGGGTGACCTCTCGCAGCGGTTTCATGTAGATGTTGAAGAGCATGGGGGATAAAATGGACCCCTGTGGAACTCCATGGTAAGGTTGCCATGGCACAGAGCCACAATCCCCCAGCTGAAGCAGTGCCTCCAACTCTCAACCCGGCCAGCCTATCCAGAAGGATACCATGTTCGATGGTATCAAAAGCCACTGAAAGGTCCAGGAGAACCAACAGGGACACACTCCCCTTGTCCCTCTCCCTGCACAGGTCATCATACAGGGTGACCAAGGCAGTTTCAGTTCCACAGCCAGGCCTGAAGCCAGACTGAAATGGGTCTAGATGGTCTGTTTCCTCTAAGAGTGCCTGGAGTTGTCAAGCACCTTGCCCAAAAATGGGATATTAGCCACCGGCCTATAGTTGGCCTATTTATTTATTTAAAACTTTTGTACCCCATCCTATACATAAAAGTCTCAGGACAGTCCAACAACAAGGCACAACACAGTATCCATAATAAAAACCTGACTAATTTTTTTTTAAAAACACCTTAAAATAATGCGAAAGTAAAAAAGGTTTTGGCCTGGCACCAAAAAGAATAAATAATAATTGATATATCAGCTTAAGCTGATACATGGTGCTCTATGCCACTGAGTCCACTTCTGTCAAGTGACAGTTCTGTATCTAGGAACACCCCCAAACTATGAACCCTGTCCTTTTGGGGGAGAGCAACCCCATCCAAAACAGGCTGAATACTGCACAGATGGACAAATGACCCACCCACTGACAGCACCTCTGTTTTGTCTGGATTAAGTCCCAGCTTGTTGGCCCTCATCCAGTCCATTACAGATTCAGAACACCTGGGTTTGATAAAAAGAGAGCTAGAGCTGAGTGTTATCTGCATATTGATGACACCTCAGCCCGTATCTCTGGATAATCCCCCCCAGCCATTTCATGTAGATGTTAAATAGCACAGGGGATAAAATGCAGCCCTGTAATACCCATGGAACAACTGCCATGCAATAATCTTCTAGCACCAGCATATGGGAAATAAGGTCCAAAACACCGGAAGATCTACCTTCTGCATATCCTGGAATTATGTTGTGTTGGCTGGTGACAGAACCTGATAAAATGTTGTGGAAATACTCCAGGGGAGGGAGAAAGGGGAAATGCTTTAATGGTGATAGTTTTCTAAAATCAAATGTACCATCTATTTGGTATGCTCAGGTGTAAGTGCCTTTGCTTACAAAGCCAAAACATTACCATCCATGTGCCAGAGGGAGATATCAATGAGTCTGGGGATTTGCAGCAATGCACAAGAAGTCTTTAGGAGCTTAGTAAAAAATATTAAGGGTGGGGACACTTAAAAACAGCCCACTGAAGACTGAGCATGCTCAGCAGCCACAGAATACTGACTTTTTTTTTTTGAAAGTGGAGGGGGGAATGCCAATAGCTTGGAAAGGGGCATGGAAGGCTGCAAAGCTGAACATTTTTGTAGGCCCTGTTTGTTCCTTCCTAAACCCAAATGTGCATGGACGAGGGAGGGAGAAGTTAATGACACTCTGGGCACCCTCAGGGGCACTCTTGTCTTTACATGTCTGTCTGGCTCTGGGGCTATGCCCTGAGTCCATCTAAGCTAAGACTATCGGAGCTGATCAAACTACCCACCCAGTCCCTGAGGCCTCCCTCCTCTGGTCCAGACAATGGCTCATGGTTCTCCTGGCCTGAAGCATTTGCCATCATGCTGGGAATCTGTCCAAGGCAACAAATATGTGACAGAAACTCATTAAAAAGTGATCTGGCAAATCTTGGCATCAAACACAGAAAGGCATGTTGAGAGGAATTATATCCTTCACCCACTCACCAATTATTTGAACAACTTCCTTGTCTCTAAAGCTTTTCCAGAAAACTGAGTGAGAGGAAGGCAAGTGACCAAGCCTGAGAGGCAGGCTGGGGCAGGGGGTGCTGCTGTCAACAGCAGGCATGGCTGGGCCCTCACTGAAGAAGGCCTCCCCCTTCCTCTCCTTTGCGGCACCCTGTGTGCTTGCCCAGGCCTGGGGACGCTGGCAGTGAGGAAGGGGAGTGTGACGTTCTACAGCCTCCTTGCTCCTGGGCTGTCTCTCCGCCAAGCGAGCAAGTAGCACCAAAGACGAGAATGGGGATAGAGAGCAAAAGCAGCTGGTGTCCGTGGGGCTGAGAAGAATCAACCTAAAACCAGCACCCCTGCTAGTCTTTATCCAGTCTGGGTTCAGGCCCAGTTCTGGACTTGAAACACCATTGTTTGCTCACATGGATGACCTGGGCCAGGTTCTTAGGCCTTAAAAGACAGCCAGACCTTCTTTGTGTAGGGTGTAGAGCTAGTCTGACATTTTTTAGAAGACATTTTTGGGGATAATTCAATGCCTGCAGGTTTTTTTTTTTAAACTCCCTACAAAAAGATGACTTTACATTTTTTTTTCCTTTGGATTTCCTCCCCCTCCCTCCAATACACACAAAATATGCCAAGCAGCCAGGGGCATTTTCAGCCCTCATTAACAAAGTGCACCTTGAAGACAATGGGGGTGGCCACATGTCCTCTTTTACAGAAGACGGTTCTCTATTTGAAGCACTAACAAAGGAAGGATCTTCTTTTCTATTACAAGCTTGCTCTGTTTGAAAGGGTGCCCACTCCAAATCTGGTAGAAAGAACTCTCAAAAGAAAAAGATTTTAGAGTTGAGAGCTGTATTTTAGTGTTTTGAATATTTGGGAACTTTGGCTATTGGGTGATAAAGAAATGGCAGGGAAGCTGAAAGGGCTTTGAAGCAGCCCAGCAACTGGGACTGGAGATCAGACTTAGAAGGCCACTGGGAACTGGTGGCTGCCTTCTCTACCACGTCTACTTACATTATGATAATTATTCCTAATTTTTCTTCTGTACATAGAAACTAGAATGTGCAAGGCTAGGCAAATCTATGCCCTTTTCTGTACCTTTTTGGTGATTCGGGTCCTTTTCCAGCCATTTCGAACAGGCCATCCTCACAGCAGAGGTGATTGGCCTTAGCTTGCTGCCCTTTAAACGCACATCCTTGGTTTTTTAAAGAATGGAAGGTGAAGATGTTGGACCCTCCGTCACCTTATGATTAAATATATATTCAGCGCAGCCTACACTGACCTTTTCCTCAAATATTTAACTTAAAGTGTTAAGGAAGCAATATTGCTCACCATCTCTCACTAATCCCCAAAGTACAGCAATCTCTTTTCCCCAGAACAAACCACCTAGTACTGAGATATTCGTCAAAGGACCTTACTGGCCTCTCCACCATCTGGGGTGAGTTTGGGACAAGGCCTTCTCTGTTGTGGTACATGTGTGGAACACGTTTCCTACAGAGTTCACCAGGTTTTGACTCCTTTATCTCAGCAAAGTCAGGGCTTTTAATTCTCCAGAATGTTTAATGCATTGCCCTCTCTGACTAATGGCTTTCTTTGGCTTCAAAATATATTTAAATATGCTGCTAGCCTTCCTCTATTTTATTGCACAGAGTTTCATTGTTTAAAGAAGCAGTCCAATGCCTATTTGGACTTCAAAATTTTCTACATTCTGGGCTGGGGATTTTTCTCTCTCTCCAAATTTGCATAGCATTGTACCTTGAATATATTTCATGAACTGCTTTGGGTAGTGGCATGAAAAAGTTAAAATAAATAATCCTCGCAAACATGCTCTCCAACTGTGGATCCTTCTGGATCAAAATGGCACCATCCTTGCACAAGAGAGAGGTACTGGCAGGCTTTGGAGGAACCCCACTCAATTCCCCTAAAAAATCTTTAGGGAAAAGATCTCAGTGGCATTGGGGAGGAAGCAGGAAACCAGGGGATGATGGAAGGGCACAGTGGGTCGGGATGTATGAATCAGAAAAAAACCGAACTCTCCAAAGTTCTCCGAATTCCATCTCAAAACTCACATGGACTGGAGCTTGGATCAGATTGCAAGCTTTGCTTTTCGTTTCCATGAAAATATATTTGCATATTTTCATATATATTGTTCTAAACGTACACATCAATCATATGCACCTTTGAAAAGTCTCTCATTGTGAACGTGTAAATGTATGTAATTATTCATGGTCATTTTTCAATTATTCACATGCTGGAGAATATATTTTGGGGTATGTGCAAATCGCACTGCAGGGTGGAAATGTATGGTTTCAGTGACAGACTGCATCTGAGTGCATGTTGGACTGAACTGAAAAACAGTTCTCATACATCTCTAACGCCTGGCCGGAGCCCATGTCACAAGGCTGTGATGCAGGCCCGATTGTGGGGTGAGAAAACATCACTTCTCGGTTCAGTTTCTCTCCTGTTCTGCTTAAAAAATCTTCCCAGAGTGGCTTTGGGAAGCCACAATAAAATCAAGAAATGCTCTGCTCACAGTTACAGAGGCACAACACAAAAATGGGCCGGGAAGTGTCAGAAGAGGACAGAAAAATGAGCATGTTTCAGGCACTGGTTTTTAAAGTTGAAACAGTAGCCTGTGTTAATTAATCACCAGCTGGAATGGAAGCTTGTGCCCATCTATGAACTTCTGCACTGCAGCAGCTATGAAGGAGAAGTGAGCTACCAGAGATCCTAGTTCCAACTCCATCAAAGGTAGGACCTTATCAGGTGCTGCTAGACTAGCCACCATCACAAAAACAGTACACCAGATATAAATAGTGTTATGCCCACAACAAACCCGACAAATCCAAGAAACCCGCCTGTCTTAGAATATGTTTAAGAATATGCCAAATTAATTGGAAGCCAAGTCATTAGAATGGCAGGTGGCAAGCCACATCTTAGAAGAAGGTTCCTTTTATATGTCTTGAATCTTCAGCCATTCAGGGCAGATAAAGGGCTTGGGTACAAAACAGCTTTAAATCTTGGTATCTTGCTCTCTCCATTGCGGCCATCTGAGCCTAGGAATGGTTTCCCATCTCCATTATACAAAAGGCCAGCTGCCTTTGATTCCTTGTCTCCCCTGTATGTCACTTAGCATTAGCTATTCATTTAGGCCACTGAACCTGCTATGACAAGAACCGTATCTCTTCCTAACACAGTTGAAGAAAGATGCAGACAAGCTGGAAAGAGTTCAAGAGGAGGGCAACAAGGATGAGCCGGGGAATGGAGACAAAGCCCTCTGAGGAGAGATTTGAAAGAACTGAGCATTTTTAGAGAAGAGAGGAGAGAGGAGAGGAGATTGAGGGGAGATAAGATAGCACTCTGCAAGGGTCTGACAGGCTGTCACAAAGCGGATGGACAGGAGCTCTTCTCAATTATCCCAGAGTGCAGAATAGAGGAGAGGGGGCTTAAGTTGCAGTGAGCCAGATTCTGGCTGGACATCAGGAAGAACTTCCTGACTGTTTGAGCAGTACGACAATGAACCCTATAACCAAGGGAGGTGGTGGGCTCTTCCACACTACAGGCATTCAAGATGCAGCTGGACAACCGTATGAGAGGGGTCCTTTAAGTGAAGTCCTGCACTGAGCAGCAGCTTGGACACAATAGCCTTCTTGCTCCTCTTTAACGCTACTTTTCTATGATTGTATGAATCGTGCTTCAGTTTGCCACCCTTTTTCCTTTTGTACCATGCCGTTTAGATTATAAACCCAAAGAAGGAGTCCATATTGGGTTTTGAAAATTCATCTGTAAGCCCTTTTGGCTGAAGGGCAGTGTAAAAAAAAAAAAGATAAACACGTAAGTATTTAGATAAATACATAAATAAATGCACTCCTCTCATCTGATTTCTTTCCTTGCTCAAGGGCAGCCCGGACTACTACAACTAGTGAATGCTGAAAGCCACGCAACCAATCCCAACACCACCGCACTTGCGTGCCACACACCGAGTTTCTAATTCTTTTTGGAAGATTCACTGGGCAAAACCTTTGTTCTGCCTTGGGGTGAGTGTGGGAACATATGATTGGCTACAGCAGGATAGGAAAAGGTGTTAGTTTTGTTTTTGCCATGAGTCAACTTGACTAGACTTGATGAGACAGATGTGTGTAACCCCCCTCCCCCGCCGCCCTGCACACACACTTCCAGGAGAAATCTTCAAGGTCATGGGTGTCAGATGCACATACACAAATCACACACAACTTCCTCCTGCATGTTTGGACCAGCCAACCGTCCACAACAAATCTGCAAGGAACATTAGGCCAAGACAGCAAGTGTCTGGTCCAAGGTCACACATTCATTGCTGTGTTTGGTGCACATCCAAGCCAGCATCTCCCCAGTCCAGTCAAACTGCATCTATGGTATACCACACTGGCTTTTGCACACGTTCCACATGGATAGTACAAGGGTCAAGCCCTGGAATCTCCTCTTCAAACAATTTGTGGGGGCAAGTCTGTGATAATCCATCTCTGAGTCTTTGAAGAAATACATACACACAGACAGGAAAAGGTTGCCAACTTGCAACTTGGTTCACTTACTCAAGTCATCTAGAGAAGGACTGGGGCAGAGTGGTTTTGGACTTCAATTCCCAGAGGCCTCTCCCAGCATGGGAGATGCTGGGAATTAAAGTTCCAAGATCTGCAGACCTATTTTCTCTTCCCACCCCTGATCTAGAGAGACCTGCTCAGGAGATGTTTCAGTGCAATAAACCAGCAGTTCCCTGGTTTGCAGTGCAGAGCACACTGAGGGGTAATAGAAAAGGGTCAGGAGGGGCGGATGAAGACAGAACAAGCCCTTCAAATCAGCAGTTCAGCATGCTAATTTATGGCAGCCTCATGCAAGGAATGCTGGGAAGTGCAGCCCAGCAGATCTGGAGGGCACCTGTGGGAGCAGGTTGTTCTGTGGAAATAACAGTGTGTACTGATACGCCATTTGGAAGGCTCCGGAGGTCCTGTGAGGCTCCGCTGCCTCTCCATGACAACTTGTCGAGCCTCTTTCTGTCTGAGGGCCAAATTCAATTTTGCAGAAACCCTCAGGGAAAGCCTTCCAGTGGCCAAGGGCAAAACAGGGCAGGGCCAAAATGCAAAACAAAAGCAAAGGCCAAACCCCAGAATGAAACCCAGAATAATTCACCAAAAAGCTCTTACTATCACAAACTGAGCTTTCAGGGAAGCAGATCAACCTTTAAGAAAGGAAAAATGCACAGGCTTGCAAACCCTGGGAAAGCACAAAGCATTTGGCGATCAGGCAAAAGGCAGTGGGGCCTAAGGGAAGGAGGCAGAGCCATCCAGAAGATCTTAGAGAGGCCACATTGGCCCACAGGGCTGAGCTTCTGCCACTGGGCTTTAAAACTGCATCCTGCGTCTTTTCCAGGTCTGCTCTCCCTCCTGTGCTGGCCTGCTTTCTCATGAGGCTGCCACTGCAGGGCAGAAAAAGAAGAGTTAATCCCTCTCCATAGGAGTGTTTGCACCCCAAGGGAGATCAAAAGTTCAGGGATGGAGTTTCTGGCTTATGTCTCTGTGGACATGTAAATCATGTACTTTCAGGAAGAAAAAATGGGGAAGGGAGAAGCAGGGCTGATGCCCTAGAAGTCTGTTTACTCCTGCCCCTTGGCCGGTCCTGTCTGTCTCTGCCCTGGATACACACAGGCAGTCCCTACTGCCAAATGCCCTCCTTCACCCTGCTTTGCCATGATCCTGGCTTGGGCACAAGACCCAGGCTTTCTATCTGGAGCCGCCCATCTGTCCACCATCGGTCCATCCATCCTGAAGGCAGAGGAATGTCCGATGCATAAACAGCACCAGAAAAGGGCCCCTTTTGAAGGGACTCAAAGAAGAACAACACAGCAGTTTCTTGCTGCTGCTGCTGCAAGCTGACAGCCAAGCAGATCTGCAGAAAGGGCTTGGGGGCCTTGGGAAGGCATGCGGCCAGATGGGGGTGTGAATGGTTTGGGGTCAAGACTGGGTACAAGGATCCAGTCCCCTGGCTTGTGGGTATGGCTACTGGGATGCCAGGGGAGTGCTAGGCACTGCAATGATTTGGGGCTCAGCCCATAGCAGCCTCTCCCCACAACCAGCACAAATGTGTGCGCACTAATTTACATAAGCTGTAGGGTCTGTGTTTGTCTTTAAAGGGATGTAAAAGGCATGCATTTGCAAAAAGGGATGGCTGGATGGAAAGCAGCCTACTTGATTTCAGGAAGAAAATTGGCTGGGAGAGGCACCAGCCTGGAGAAGAGAAGACTGAGGGGGCACATGATATCGCTCTAGAAGTACCTCAAAGGCTGTCACAAAGAGGAAGGTCAAGATCTCTTCTCACTGATACCAGACTGTAGGACACGAAAGAATCAATTAAAGTTGCGGCAACCCAGGTTCGGACTGAACATCAGGAAAGGCTTCCTCACTGTCAGAGCAATAGGACAGTGGAACCAGCTGCCTAGAGAGGTGGTGGGCTGTCCCGCACTGGAGACATTCAAAAAGAAACTGGGCAGCCTTCTGAGTGGGATGGTGTGAACAGATGTCCTGCACCAGCAGGGGCTTGGACTCAATGGCCTTCTTGGCCCCTTCCAACTCTACTATTCTATGAGTCTATGAGATGAAGAGCATGTGGGCCAAAAACTAGGTAATCCAGGCCTGCGGGGAGGACATGCAGCAGAGCTTTTGGGGCCCTGAGAGCAAGTGCCCACGGGCAGCAAGTTGATGAAGCAGGTGGCCTCCCGGTCATTCAGGCTCCGGATGAAAGATTTGGGGCTACGGAGCTGGTGAGCCTCTTCCCAACACCACCTCTCCTGGGATGGACCACCCTGAAGATAACTCTTTTGTGGATAGAGTTGGGCAGGCAGGCTGGTATTTCTACTCGAAGGATCTCAGAGAAGGAGGGGGAGCGAGTTGGGGAGAGAGCGATAGGAAAATATCAAGTCGATTAGCCTTGAGAGAGAGAAGCGACGATGAAGTAAGGAGCTAGGAATAAATATAGATGGAGACACACATTCCTGAGGGGAAGCCCTGCCACTGTCTTCCAGCAAGTGCGCCGGCCGCGCTGTTTCGAAAGAGTCTCTCTAAAGGCGAATCGATTTACTCTCCCTCAACTTTGCGCCATTAGAAATCGGTGAATCCTTTTATAGGTGCGGAGAAAGGTCTCCTTCCCCCGTAGAGACTCGGAAGGCGACATCCAGATTCGGTCGAGAGACTTGCATAAAGTGCACAGAAAGCGAGAGAGAGAGAAGGAGAGAGGGGCGGGAGAGATCCAGGCAACGCGGGCAGGCGAAACAGAGGAGAGACAGCGAGGGAGAGGCGAAAGGAAAGATGGATGGGCGGCCGACGGGGAAAGAGGCAGCCGGCCCTCCCAGGCTCCCGCTCACCTTTCCGGGGCCGCCGCTTCGCCGCTTGGCGATCCGGGCTCGGGCTGCCGCTACCGCCGCCGCCGCCTGCGCGAGTTTCCCTTCTGCTCGCCCCTGCGGGAGCGGCCGCGCCTCTCCGCCCGCGGCGCCCGGGCCGGTCCCTCCCCCGTCGCAGGGAGTGGCCGGGAGCGCCCCGAGGAGGAGCGGGGCGCGCGGGCGGGCACGAGGCGCGGGGGGCCCGGGCCGCGGGCGGGGCCGGCGGGCGACATCG